>NW_005842826.1:450448-472839 GCF_000455745.1 Alligator sinensis | reverse complement strand
CTGACATATGGGCAAACTGTGAAAGAATAAGCCTTGGAGTCACATCTCGTGGGTTATATTTCCACTGATCCAAACCTCAGTGAAGAATCGCAGATTAATTTCAGTAGGATTTAGTAACTGCTGCCCAAACAAATCCCTGTGAGTGCAACCCAGGGAGTGTAACTCCTAAACTCATCCTTTAACAGGATACAATTGTTCTTAAGTCCATACATTTGTCCAGAGGAGTGACAGAATGATGAGTGATGAGGACTGATGAGTTTAAAGTTACAGAGGGAATGAGTCTTTAATTTTGTGGTCAGTGCAGTTACCTGGGAGGCTTGGTTATGTTTCTAGTCCATATAAAGTAAAACAGATTCACTAAGAGATATTGAGAAGCCTTCTCTCTTGCCACTGGATGAACAAATATAAGAATGGCCATTTACTGGGTTAGACCATAGGTGGATCTTGCCCAGTGTCCTGTTTCACACAGAGGCAGAGAATGGATGCTAAAAGAGAAAGTGAACTGGGTATGACCAAGGTTTTATCCTTGTTCCTCTTCAACTGGCAGCATCCAGCATTTAAGGTTTAGGAAGTTCTGATTCAGAGGCTGTGCCCCTAATTCCCATGTTCCTCCAAGAATGTATCCTGTCTCTTTTTGAGTCTGGTTAAACAGTCAGCTTCCATAGCATCCTGTGGCAATAAATTCCACACTTTAATTTTACGCTGCATAAAAAAGAATTTTTTTTGTTTGTTTTAAAATTACCATTTAGTTTCATTTTATAACCCCTAATTCTTGTATTGAGAGAGATAGTAAGTAATCAATCCCTATCTACTTTCTCTTCACCGTTTAGTATTTTGTAATCCTTTTATCATGTTCTCCCTCAAACATCTCTTTTCTTAACTAAACAGGTATAGAGGGAACTAAAGTTTGCCTATACAGGCACTTGGAGGTAGAGGGGGAGGGCGTTTTAATTACAGCAGTTTCTGGGCAGCCACTCTAATTAAAATGGCTTACCGTCATGTGTATTAAGCTCCCCACATTTCAAAATGGCTGCAGGGGCACTTTAACTAAAGCTGATTTGACAAGGTTTAGTTGAAGTGCCCCTGTGGCCATTTTGAAAGGGGTGGGGGGATTAATACACATGATGGTGAAGCAACTCGCTTGCGTTCTAATTGGAATGCGGTGCAGACTCAATCAATCGCCATTGAGCATGTCTATAGGCAGCCTAGGGTTGTAAATTCCAAGTGGACAGAAACAGGTAGGGTGGAAATTAGATCCCACTATTCTCTGTTATTCTTACTAGCTAGCTCAAGTGATTCTTCTGTTAGCATTCTGCCTTTTGTAGAGCCCATTTTGAGGCATCTAACTCTCTTCATGAATTGTATACGGAATCTAGATATTGGTTTCAGGTTTAATAATTTCTTTCTGAAGCTGCTTCATAAGATCTTATGCATATACAGCAACATAGACCTTTTACAAGTTTTGAGGGAAGTGGCTGGAGCACTCTTGCTATAGCACTTCATATAATTCAAAGAGGGAAATGGAGGCAGACTGATAAGTGAATGAAATGTGGTATAAAAATGGGTTTATTGCTTCTGTGTGAAGAGGTCTTCATAGCTCTTTAGAGACTCCTGACTACTGTGATTACCCTGAACTGATTGTGGTTATGAATCATAAAAACCTTACTCTACACTTCACACCATGTGAATTTATATAAACTTGTCACATAATATGTTATATCAATATAATCCCCTGGGGATAAACTGCCTTTTTCTTAGAAGGTTTGAAAATGGTATTACTTTACTTTTGAATTATTTTGGTAAAGCATTGGACAAGCAATTCACAGAATACACAGACCTGGCCCCAAAACCATTTAATCTGGATTAGGTTTAGAGGGTTTGATTCTTCACCTACTGAAATCATTAGCAAGGCTTTCATTGATTCATTGGTTCAAATTAGGCAGGTAGTATTCAGAAATTAGGGGGAAAGCATTAACATCCTGTACCTTTTGGGGGAGGTACAAAATTATTCATAAAAATAAACCAAGCTATTTCCAGATAGGAATCTTATACTTCTCATGCAAATAATGGTGTTTCTTTGTACATTCCATCTGGTACATTCACAGAAGTTAATTCCTCCTCTGAACTGTGCATGCTACCCGTCAGATTCCCAAAATACTCAGGAAGAAACAGTTTGTGTATCTGTTTTCACCCTGCATTTAAAGAAATGCACCTTTGCTTATCAGCCTACAGCTAGAAATATGTCTCTTCCTATTTATTCTCTAATTAGCACTATGTTCATAGCTTCTAACAGCATCTCTTTCCACTTCATTTAAATAAAGAATGGCCTTTGTAACGACGAAGATAATTAGTAGCTGGTGAAACTTCATTTGTAATTATGCTGAGACAAAACTAGTAATTATTATATTATTTTCTTTATCTACGTTTCTTTTTCCCCAGTCTCCTAGATGGCCAAATATATTGCAGTGCATCTGAAATCAGCTACTGGGGAGACGGCAGTTTGTGAGGACCCCTTGGGGGATATTAGTTCCCTTTGTTCCACTAAACAAAGGGTAAATTGGAAATGTATTACCCCTCTCTGCACACTGCAACTTGATCAGGGATTACTCATCACTGGGGCTCATAAGTATTTCTGAGCAATTTGTTTTGCCTTTGTAATCCACCAGACAAGCTAAATATTAAGGCTTAGTTTTAAAATTTGGTATTTTTTGAGAATTTCCCATGGATCCTCTATAAGATCTTCATTCTATTTCTGTGTTTAAATTATCTGAAATTGAATGCTTTGCTTGGATGTCAATTATATATATATTTTCCAGGGCCAAAACATTTTCCCCAAATTGATGCTTGCTTGCTGGCATTACCTATCTCTTTCAGAGAGGGTGTTTTTGTTTACGGGGTGGACAAATACATTCACAGATCACCATCTCTCTTCCCTCTTCCCTATGAGCATATGCTCTAGTTCATCCTTGGATCCACCATAGGGCTAGGGGAAATTTTTTTGCATCATACCTTTTTTAAAGTAATTGTACCGCATCTTGAAAATGTTTTTGTAGCTATTTTTGGCACTTTTCTCAATTTTTCAACAACTTTTAAGAAGTGTGAACACCAGAACTAGACACATTATTGGCTTCAGTAATGAGATACACAGAGTTATGCATTCCTATTTTCTATTCCTTATATATACAATCAGTGATTGCCTTTGCCCTCTAGCACATCTCACTGGGATCTCATGATCATTCTTCATGATGCTAGTTTTTTTGGTTTTTGGTTGTTGTTTTTTTTTGGCGTTACTGTGTTGGTAAATACAACCTACTGCTTTGTAAATGTGGTCTTCCCTGTTAGCATTTATTATGTAACCACCCTTTAATTCTACACTGATTGTGTCCCTCCACAGCCCTTTCATGATTATTCCTAAAGCCAGTGTCAAGCTTACCAGCCTATAGTCAGAGAGGTCCTTGCCCAGTGTTAATGTTCCTGGAAGCAAGTTATCTGACCCTGCAGGTTTAAAAAATATTTAACATGTAATAATTGCTTTTCATTTTCCTACCAATTTCCAGATAGAATAGGATGTATTTTGTTTTTACTCTAAGATATGATTGCATCCTCCTCCTCTTTCAAATACAGAACAAAGTTATTTGTTGTATGTCACTTCCTTTTGACACTTTTGACAATCGTATCATCCTTATCTAAGGTTGGATCCATACCATGGCGAGCATTTCATTTGCCAAATACTATCTCTTCTAAGTTTGTGCCTTCAGGGACTTTAATTTTCCAGTCATGTGACTCATTTAAGCAGGCTTCCATAATGTATCACATTTCTTGTAATAAGTAAGCAATACCTTTCTCTTGTTTATTTCTTTGACTTGCTGTGATGCACAGTTCCAACATTCTTGTGTCTCCAAATAATTGCATTAATCCTTAACATCCATGCTCTTATTAAGAATGGCAAACTGACATTCCTGTCCTCCCTCCCTGTTTATTGCTCAAGTGATGACAACTTATGGTTCAGTGGTTCACAGTGAAAGATTTGTCATCCTTTTCAGATTTGTTGGAACGGTGGGATATTTGGGCATACGTCACAATCTCAGTATGAGTTGAGTGTATATCTGAATAAGCATGCGTTAGGGAATCAGTCATAAATTAGATGTTTATTGTATAAATAAATATACCAGGTCTCATATGCATTGTTTTATAATGGTTTCTAGACAACGTAGTACTTTGGTTTCAGTGCAGCGTATTCAGTGACAGTTATTTGTGACAGATTTTTAAATAATCTGTGCAGCGCAAAGGAGATAAAAGCCAGCATCATCCAACATTTCACACAATCTTTCATCCGGTATAGAATTTTTACACCTTAATCTTATGCTAAAATGGAAACTTGTGATTTCAGACATTTATGACATTTCACATCAAAGATTATAGGCTCTGCAATTCAGCTGCTTGTCAGGTGGGTATGCATACTGTCTTGGGAGATGTCACTAAGGAGTGCCTCTGACAGGCAGTGAAACAATTCAAAACGCCCCATAGCTATGATGGAAGCTGTTAGGTGATTTCATTTCTTTTAACTTCTTTTCACACCAGTTTACAGTGTCCCAGATTCCACCTGTATTTTATTAAGTTGTAATCCATGTTATTTGCTGTTTTCTCTCTGATCTGAAAAGACAATGCAGTTCTTTTTTTGTGTAATGAAAACGCAATTGCATTTCTTACTGTGTTATCCAAGGGTGAGTGACAAAAGAGACTGAGGCAGATCCTCAGCTGGTGTAACCTGGGATAGCAGTCTTGGTGTCAACAGAATTGCACACTAGCTGAGGGTCCAATTCAGTGGAATCTGCGTCAACAAAATGAAGACGAGAAAGGAGAGGGAAGTTATGTGAATACTGATTACAGGCATGGAAGCAGTGCTGCTCTCTCTCTCTCTCTCTCTCTCTGGAACTAATAAAAAGATTTCACTCCAGATGTACTGACTTAGCTTAGCAGTATTGTTTGGACACATCATGGGTTTTCAGTCACAAATGTCCCTATTATCTGTACAGCTGTTTCTACGGTTACATTTCTGTTTGCAAATGCAGTTTTCTCTCGTGGACAACTGAAGCAGATTTTAAAAAACACCAAGCCCATAAACTCATGTTGCTGGCCAAGCTAGACACTACATATAACAGTCTCCAGGTACAAGGCTCCAGGTGTGCCACATACAAGTAATAAGGGTTACTTTTATAATTACTTTTATACAGGAAGGTTTGGGAAACAGAATTACTGTGGGAAAAGTGCTCTTCTTTGCAAAAAACAGACTGTATTAAACTTTCTCCTCTATGTTTTATTTATTTATTGAAACAGTACATCTTGTTTCAGTTCTTTTGCTTCTAGCTGAAACTGCCTTCTTTTTTTCTGATGATAGCAGCTAGAAACTCCATTCCTTCCTAACAAAGAGAAAAATAGTGATTATGTTTTAGATGGGCCATGAATGATGTTCATTCTATTTCCCTGTATTCTTTAGCACACAGGTCACATCTGAATGGAAGGGGCTTGCTATCATGGCAAGCAGAACAGGATGGAATTGCAGTAGAAAGAAATCAACAGAGCTAATGCGTACATACATAGGAGTATGTTAATGGATGAAAGTTGTTCAGAAGAGTGCAGATGGAATTCAGCCTTCTGGAAGAGGGTCTAAGGTGAAAGATCTGAAGTCTGCCTTTTCTCTTTAAACTAATGCTACAGAATATAATTTTTTGGTGCCTTAAAATATATTGTCTTAGTTATGCAGCTGAGTCATACTGCCTAACAATAAGTCCCTCCATTAATGGAAGATATTTCCAGTACTACAGTCTCAACAGCAAACACTTGCAGCCTTTAGTGCTCCATCTAGCTATAGACAAGTTGCTTTGATAGTGGTCTTTCCCTTTTAGATGTTATACTTCTGGGATATTTTTGTTCTAAATAGTTAAGGATGTTGAACTGTTAAAGAGGGCTGTGTTCTGTTTTTTTGGTAGGATCTTACATTTTCAGTGGCAATAGAATTATAAAATAGCTTAGATTTGGAAGCAGCTTGAGGAGGATAGAGCAATTATGGCTGATTATGGAAAAGGTTAAAGTACAAGTCCCCCTTTATTGTTGTTATTAATTTATATGTATATTTATTTATATGTAAATATATTTAAATAAATATTTCTATAATTCTCAAAGTGGTGTAAGGCATAACTTTGCCTTGGATAATTCCTGGACCATCATGGCTTTAATGCTTTAAGGCAGGGGTAGGCAATTATTTGGGCCTGAGGACCACATAAGGAGTTTTAATCAGCTGTTTCAGGCTGGGTCAGCACCTTTTCCCACAACAACTCACCAAAACTCCCTATGGAGCTGTGGGCAGGCAGGGAGCAGTGTTCAGAATTGGGAGGGCCAGGCGAGGCTGGGATCATATGCTCCTGCCATCTGGGTTGTGGGGTGTGTATGTAGGGCTATGGGTGGGGGCATGTGTGTGTGTGTGGAGGGGGTGCTGTCTGGATGCTAGGTCCTGGGAGCTTACTGTGGGTGAGGTGAAGGGGGGGCAGGAGGCGGATGCAACAGAGCTTGACTGGGTGGTGCAGTCTGTGCTGCCCCCGTGCTGCTTTGCATGGGGCCAACTCCTGCCCACTCACACTGGGGCAGCCTGTGCTGCACTCCCACCAATGCCCACAGCCTGGCCAGGTGCTGCCCTGCATCCCCTGCCTCCAGTTCTGGAATTGGGAACCAGACCCTTACACACCTTCCAGGAGCAGTGTGGCACGATGCAGCAAGAGCAAGAGGAGGAGTGGCTACTGGAGGCAGGAGGAGCAGAGTAGCACCTGGCTGGCTGCAGCCATACTGAGAACAGCCCCTGCTCCTGCTCCTGCTCCTGCTCCAGCACACAGGACTCCAGCTCACAGGAAGGTGGCTGGGAGTTGAAGCCACATCCCTTGTGCTGGGACAGGAGCCACCCAGCTGAAGCTGCTCACCCACCCTCCTGGAATGGCATGGCATGGACAACATGGTGCAGCTGGGGCAGGAGCAGGAACAGCTTCTGGCAGGCTGTTCCCAGTGTGGCTGCAGCTGGCTGGGTGGTGCTCTGCACCCTCTGCTTCCAGCAGCAGCTCCTTCTTTTGCTCCTGCCTTGCTGTGCCACACAGTTTCCAGCAGCTGCATGGGGCTCTGGCTCTAGATCCCAGCCACCTTCCCCTGGAAGCTGGCCAGAAGCTGAAGCCAAAGTCCTGTATGCTAGAGTATGAGCTGCCCAGCTGAAACTGCTCTCCTGGCGTGCCATGACAGAGGCAAGATCAGAGGAAGGAGCTGCCACCACAGCCAGGGGGCTCAGAGCAGCACCTGGCTGCAGCTGCACTGGGAACATCCCCACCAGAAGCTTTGTGTTGGCTGGGGCCTGCGCTGGCACCCACAGTAGGCTCCCGGTGCAGGCTGCCCCAGCACAAACGGGTAGGGCATGGACCCATGCGGAGTGCTGCAGGGCCAGCCACAGGCTGGATACAGTCACTTGGCAGGCCAGATTCAGCCTGCAGACCATATTTTGCCCACCCCTGCTCTAACACTACCAAAGTGGTGTAGACATTTTAAACTCATATTGGCCAATCAGTGTGGTATTCCAACATTTTACAAACTCTTGATTTAATCTTCACAATTTCCCTATTTTAAAAGTGAGGAACTGGGGCACTGTGGACTTCAATGACTTGCCTACAGTTACACAGGAACAGTAGCATAACAAGGGAAGGGCAAATGGGTCACCAGCCTTGGGCATTGGCTTAGAGGGGGCACCCAAATGGCAGGCCTCCAAGTCCATGCCACAGCAGCAGTCGCTACAACTTCAAGTGTGCAGGCTTCGCTGCAGAAGCAACCCCCAAGGCACGTAAGGCCCTTGTCACATGGTAATTTTGGGTGGCTCCTGGAGCTCTTAGCACCTGGACTGTCGACATGTTAACACCTGAAACTAATTTTAAGCACATTTTAGGCGGCTAAAAGTAACACCATTCCAGAGATTATCTCTAATCCAAGTTACCCACCCACCTCGTGTTACACTAAAATGTAACAAGTCTAGGCTACACCTCTGTGTAAACACCCTACCCACCCCCTCTCCTGCTGACTCAGATAGCACCCATTGCCTCCACCCCACCCTCCCTAGAACCCCAGATCCCTGCTCATGGCCCCTCTGGGGCACCCCATCCTCCATTTACTTGTGGCCTCTACTGTCTGTCCCAGGGGAGCAAGCAGGGAAGAACTAACCCGCTTGCTTGGTTGCTGCTGCTGTTGCTGATCTCTGGGCAGGCTCATTCCAGAAAAGAGTAGCAATTTGGCAGCAGCCGCAGCAGGGATTTGGCAGGCAGGTTAACCCTTCCCTGACTGTTCCCTTGGGATAAATAGCCCAGGCCACTACAAATAAGCAGCTTGGTTAGCTCCCCTGATGATGGAGGGGAGCAGGGGGGAACCCTGAAGGGTAGGCAGAGAACTACAGGGGAAGAGGGGGGAGAAGTGTGTGTGTGTGTGGGGCGGGGGGGAAGCCTGGAATAGGGGACACTTACCTTTCAGTCCCCCAGGCCCCTGCTTGCTTGAAGTGCAACTGCTCCAAACTTGAGTTAGCACTAATATCAGTCAACATTTGTGCAACTCGCCACAAAAGGTGGGCGCTACGGGGGCATGGGTGCTAAGGGGCATGGTTGACAGCCCAGAAGTCACAAGTTTAAGGCCATAGCAGAAGTGCTTATGGTGCAGCCATGTCAGATTCAAACAAATCTGCAAATTCTGCTCAATAGCTTGTCATCTGCTGCTCTCCTATACTCTCTGGCATTCAGTGGCTCTCCCACTCAGGGTGCAAAACTTGCTAGTTATGCCTCTGCACAGGAAGGCTTGGCTTGACAGGGCAGAAAATGGACTTAAACAATGTCTGTTAAGACTCAGATTGGTACTGAACTCACTGAAGAGCCAGACTTATTAATCCATTTCAAGAGGCCTGTACTGAATTGTGATCAAAGTTCTTTCTTTCCTTTGATCCTTTGCTTCCTTAAATAAATTTTGCCCTGTGTCTAGAACTATGTAAGGAATAAGGCAAGAGCCATAGAACCATAGGCACAATGTTACAAATCTACATATTCAATGGAAGCACAAATGTAGCTAGATGTTAAAATTGCCCCAAATCATATAGAAGCAGGCAATACTAAGGCTTGCTCAAACATGTGACAGAACATGCTTCAAACTCCTTCCAGTAGGTCTGCAGGTACCTCTAACACCCTTCATGAAACCCATCCTGGGACCATGCTAGGGCCCTCCTCCTTCTCATGACCTCAGCCTTTCCTCATTTCCTCTTGAATACACTCTGAATACAGACCTTAACCCACAGCTACTAACTTCTGTTTTAGCCAGGTCTATCCTTACCATTTTAACCTTCCTCTCATTCAGAATCACCTACTTTCCTCCACTTTCCAAAGTTCCCTTCCTTTCCCCCTCACTACACATACACTTGGTGAAGGAAGTCTCATCCTGTCTTGGCTTTACTAAGTAGTGGGCCCATCTACACATTCATTAATGCACCATTGTTACTGAACATTACATTTAATACCTGTATTAGCAGGTACTAAATCAATGCACAATAAGTAGCACATGGTCTTTTTGTGATGCTAATGGCAGTAGACTCATTCTACTGCGCATTAGCACATTGGCATGGCTGGAGCAAATGTAAAATTTTGTAAAGTCTTCCTGTGGGTAACTTCTGTTTGGGCATTTCCAAAGCCTTAACCATTTTTTCTAGATAAATTCATGAAGAAGTCTAAACTCAAGGCTAACTTTGCCTTGAGCGTTAAATGATTGAGAGCCATTAGTCTAAAAGAACTACATCCCCTTTTAGGAAATTAGCCATGGGATTCGATGGATGGGGAGCACTTCTGAGGATCTGATGCCCTTACATGAGCACTGAGGGCTCTACCACCTATTCTCTTACCAATTCTGTTTTTTGCTCATTTGTTGCTGTTTTTCTTTATTTATAATCTTTTGAGTTAATCTTTTTAAATGGACTCTATCACAGCCCACACTTCTATTTGGGACAGGTCCTGGTGGTGTGATTCTGTTGGATTTGACTATTCTTTAATACTTGATTTCACTGTTTCTGTTTTTAATTTCTTTGGTAAACTTGCTACAGCTTTAGAAAATTATGTATGCTGTCACTAACTTTTTCTTTAGTGTTACGGTTATAATCAGAGAGTGTGCAAGAAGCCCTCTCATATGTAGTACTGTTCAGGGGATTGTCAAATATGCATTAAGCAGAAGTAAATGTCATTCACAGAAAATGAAAGATCTGTGCAATGTTGGAATATGAGCAAGGTGCAGCGTATAGTTGGCATGCTCAGTACCAAGTGAAAAACCTACAGTAATTCTTGGCAGCAGACTTGTGTGATAGCTGCAAGCCTTTAGCTGACTGAAATTATAGATACCTTTGGATGCTTTAGTCCCTATTTAAAGGGAACAATCACAAACCAGTGCTCTGATCTAATACTATTTTTTCCTAAATATTTCATTGGATGTCCAAGAGGCAGAAGCCAACTGCATATAGTAGGGGCTATATTTCTGATCAAAATATGTTTGAAAACAGTCACTTCCCATATCTACACAGCTTGTCCTGTTGTTGCAGACTGTGTGCTGTTAACAGATGTGCAATGCTCCATGCCTTCTCAAAACCAGTATTGGTAGATGTTTTTTTCACCCGTGGTGCAGCAAGTCACCCTTGGAATAGGCATTTCAGATATGTTCTTTTCTCTTCACCAGATTGCTTGATATGTATTAGTTTAATTGGATCAGGTTTTCAGAGCATCCAACTCTTTATGGATGTGTACTACAAAAAGGAGAACAGTGCCTTGTTTTGCTAAAAGAGAGTCAGTTTTGCTTTCTTTTGAGAAAAAGACTGAATCATTCTTGTAATCACTGGTAGATGTGTCATTTATCTATACAGTGAAATAGGATGAGTGTTTTGTTTTGAGATCAAAATAAGCCAATCTTCTCTTTTAATGAAGGACAATGATTTTAGCTGGGTGAGAACAAGAAAAAAATGAAATGGTGAAAAGGAAGCCAAGTAGCATTTTGAGGCTACCTTTCCATACGTTTCAGTTAATTCTTATTTTAGATTCAAGCTTGGCTGCAGATGATGCCTGCTGATAAGTAGGGACCTGCTTAATTCACAGAGGCTGCCTCTGAATTTCATGGTCCTGGCACAGAATTGGGTGCCATTTTCATGGTGGAACATGATGGCCACTGCCCACCCCTCTGATTGGCTGGGGCCCCCCTGGAAGTCCTGCCCCTTCCCAGAGGTTGACAGATGCCAACCTGTCAATCTTTGAGATAGGGTTGGACTTACCAGGTTCCTCAGCCTATCAGAGGTATGGGGGTGCCTGCCGCACTCTGACACCAAAATTTCACCTCCCCCCCCCCCCCCCCACATTCTTTAAGATGCCAGGGCTTCTCAATTCTGTTTGAAGCTCCATTCCACACACCCCCTCACCCTTTTTCCTGCTCCTTTACAGTCCCTGTGCTTTTTCATTGGGACCAGGCTTTTTCACAGGGGACCTACGAATTTGCAGCTTCTGCAAAAATTGCATAATCATGAATTTGGTAGGTCCCTACTGACAAGTCTCATTGAACTCTCCAGATCTTAAAAGTACTATAAAATGAGCCCTCACAAGGACTTAAAATGTCACATGCCATAGCAATGATACCAGAAGTGACTTTTCTTTTTGGCACCCAAGATAAGACAAAACTTTTCAAAAACTGGCAAACCAATTGAAACATTTTTGTTTATTTTAAAAAATGCCTGAACATTTGTTCAAAATGTTTTTGTGGAGCCATTAGATACTATAGTTTCAGGCTTCCCCCTATAGTGATAGATTCATGTGTTCATGTATTAGATTCAGGTATTCACATGCGTCTCTAGTGGGTTATGGAATAGAGAAGATCCCACACAACTTACTGTTTCGTTTGATGCACTGGCTGGGGGAGTATTTAGTTGATTGCATGATTTCACAATGATTACACACTTAATTCATACAACAGTTTTATTTTAAAATTCTTTGCTATGCATATAAGATTTCAGAGCTTTAAGAAATACCACAAACATTAAGAACACAATAACTACATATATCAGAACCAAAGCTCCAAATGCACTTCCTGAAAACAATTAAAATTACAACTAAAAGTTAAATTTGAATCAATACTATTATTTTTATAATATACTTACAATCCTAGAATTCCGAGAAGCCAAACACCTAAATATTGTTTCATTCCTCAGTAGTACAATTTAATGGGTTGGCCTCAGTAGTATGGTTCAATGGGCTGGCCTCAGCAATATGGTTCAATGGGCTGGCCTCAGTACTGATAGGACTAAGTCTCCTTCCTTCAGTCCCTTTCGGGCACTCCGCGGCTTCAGCGTGAACTAAGAGATGCCACGGAGAGGGGGGTTCAGGTGATCAATCTGATCCGGCCTACACTTGCGATTCTTCCTTCATTGTTCTACAAGTGAGGTTACCTCCAAATTGGGACAGTAGGTTACAGTTTTTATTGAGTGAGTTGCCGTCTTGGGCCCCTCCTACCCAAACCTGTCACTACTCCCAAATTTGGGCTCGGATCTTACAACAGATTTCTGCTGGGTTCAGTTTCTTTTGTTGATCATTTTAATTACTTTAGGGAACTTCCATACCACTGCAAGTGACCCTTCTTTCCAATTTTTTCAAAGGCTCTAGGGCTTGATCTCTTGGGATGTTTGCTTAAGGGACATTTTTAGGTTAACTTTGTTAAAGGCCTCTAAAGATAAAATTCAAGAGTTAAGACTTTGAGCAAAGCTAGGACCTTCCCCACATAGACCAAAACAATGGCCTAGATAAGAAGATGAATCTTGCCTTTTTCCTAAACTGGCTAATGGGCAACTATTACAAACGTTCAAATATTACTTTCAATATGACAACATGCTGTGAATACATGGATCTAAATCAAATCAGGCAATCCACCTTTCCCCAGCCATATTTTTTTATAACACACGTAAACTCTGCTTACCATTGTCCACAGTGCGATTACTAGCAACCATTTGCAAGGGATATATTCTAGATTCCCCAGTGCCATACAAATCAGAACCCTTCTGCGGTGTATTGTGGGACAACTTGTCTTTTCTTAATAGTCCCAAGGGTTAATGTTATTTTAGCCAACCAGCAGATATTACTTTGTTAGTCCTGTAGTGCTGCTCAGTTTTGTTTATTTATAGCTCTGGGAAAGAACTATGGATTTGTTGGAGGATCTTCACGTGTTCATGATGCAGGGTAGCCATTCAAAAGGACAAAGGAAATTCTTTTAGGATCAACAGAAATGTGGAAGGACACTAGACTGAAGGGCACGGAATTAGCAGACTGTGGATTTGAAAGACATGACACATGTGGTGATTGCTACCCTATCCCTATATGTGCAAGGGTGTTTCTGAAGAAGGAAAATAAACATATAGTGAGGTGGGGTCATTTTGCAGACCTCGAATGATCAAGAGTGGCTCCTAAACTTCTTCATGAGGAAGCAAGCCTTCACAGACCAGTGTAAGGAACTTCATCCAACCTCCAGAACCAGACCAGATGACTAAGGGAATCCATGTTGGTACAGGCGCAGGTTGGTATCACTCTAGAACAGTGTTTCCCAACCAGTGTGCTAGGGCACAAAAGCGTGCCATCAGAAATTACCAGGTGTGCTGCAGAATTTTGCCAGGGCACTGAGCTAGAATGAGCTACAATAGGTATGAGGATGGGGAATGCCTTAAGAAGTGTGCCACAGACAATTTGTATTAATGTAAGTGTGCCTTGGCCTGGAAAAGGTTGGGAAACACTGCTCTAGAAACTAGTTTCCTCACACTCTTACACTTCCTTCTTGCACTGCTAACCAGCTTGGTGTTGGCATGTCAACTAGAATTAACAGAAAATTGTCATGCTATAATGGAAACCCTTTTTTATGACAGTTGTTTGCACAGAGGCTGTTAGTATCAGGAGTGTGCTTGAAGTAATAGCTTATTTTTCAAACAATTGGGGTTCCCTATCTGTATTGAGGTTACTGTTGTTACCTGTGCCCATAGTTTCCCCTACTTAAGTAACTAGTAAATATATTAAACCAAAAAATACGACTACTCTCTTGTTTTGCAGGGCTTGGTAGAGAGGTTCACAAATGACACTGTGGGAAGTGATGGCAAGATGCATGGTGTCAGGGCTCTGAGGAGGTCAGATTTACATTCTTGGACAAGCTGGACACTTATCCCCATCAGAGGGATGCAAATGTCCACCATAATTTGAGGAACATCACTTGTCCTTTCCTGCCATGATTTATGGAGCTGTATCCAGTCAACATATGGCCACACAAAATGGAGGTGGAATACATATTTGGAAATTTGAAGGTGTAGTGACATCACCCCCAAATCCTTTGGATGCCAGCTTGAATGCTAGCTCGTTGCACTCTGACCTATGTTGATGAAGCAAGAGATATTTTTTTGCAGGGAGTGGACCATGGGTCCTGACAGACTCCTTGACTAACTTGCACACCCACAAAATGTCTCTATAAGCAAAACAGTGCATAAGTCGAGGAGGATAGGGTAATTAGGAATGGTATATATGCTCCCATTTTTGCTATGCTTGGTGATCTTACTAAGTAATTTCTTGCTAATGTGCATGTTGTTCTGCAGATGGGGAGATGCTGTGCAAAAGTTGTGAAGATTTATTACAGAGCTTTAAATTGCCTGCTGTACTTATTTTCTTAAAACTTCTGGAGTGAGGGGGCTGTTAACCTGCACAGGTTATTTTTTCTCCGATAAAAGTTTATGGATTGCGGTGGATAAGGGTTGATTTTTTTTTCTTCGCCAAATTACCAGTAAGTATCAATTTAAATGTAAATCTCTGTGCTTGCTTGTTTGGGGTCATGGAGTGCCATTTTATAAACTTGTGTAGATTGCTTGATCTCTTTTATATACTTCATTAGAACCTTTTGGCATACCTGTGGCCTCCTGTGTCCTTACAAGTGTGTGTGGAACCAGAAGTGATTGAACAATTTTCCAACTTTATTAAGCCTACACATACATACAAGTAGAAATTCCTGAACAGTGTAAAGCTGCTGACTGCCAACAGCAGGGAATTTTATTTCTTAATTTTAGAGCCAAGTACAAACAAAGCCAAAGAAAACTCCAAAGCAAACGAAAACTGCACCTTCTGAAAGCTAAAGTGCAAATAAAAAGTTCAGGTGGCATCAATAGTAGTGCTATTTGCTGCCTGTATTCCCTCTCTTGTTTTCCTTCTGTTGACCCTTAAAGTAGATTTGGGTGTCTGAGGGTTTCTTTTGACAGCCCCTGTTCTTGTGTAAAATGCGTCCTTCAATGGAGTGAATGTATAAGCAAATTTTATTAGAATTTTCAATTATGAATATTACTAGGAAATAAAGAACAACACATCTTGATATACTGCTACATATCTAAATATATTTTTTATGAACCAAGCATAGTTTTACAATATTACAACTCAGAAACTTATGAATTGGCCAGCCTGTTGTGGAGGTCTTACCCAAAATTAGAGATTAAGTTCTAGGAAGTGTTGGATTATGTCTGCAGATAGGAACCTCAGAAAAAGATGTCTAGAAGGGCCTATCTAAAGCATCAAGCCCCTTTTTATCCCCCTTCTCAAACAAAGGCTTTCAACATTACTTGGTGGAAACTTCAAAAGATATGGTAACAAGGGGATGCCATTATGTAATTCTATTAGTCAAGAGAATATACACTGATCTAACCCCTTAATCAAGATTAGATGTCCTAAAACTGACTAGTCTTCTAAGAAGATTGTCTAGCCAGTTACTCTGTTCTAGGGCTGTGCGAAATTTCATCACCAGTTTGTTTAGATGCTGTTTCAACTCATTTCAAGATTTAAACAGTGAAATGAGAATGAAACAGATATCGTCAAAACAGCCTCGAAACAAAACGAGGCAAGTCGAAACGTTTCGCCCATAGGCTATAATAGGGAAGATTGAAACAGCCTATAACTTTGTCATTTCTGGCCTGATTTAGACAAAACTTGCAGGAATGGTAGCCCCTTCTGAGAGCATGAAGCCTGCCAAGTTTCAAGAAGATAGGTGCAGGGGGTTGGGGAAACTGCACTCCAAATTCTTGAAAGCAAAACTCATGTCACGTGTATGTTAAGTCACAGTGGGGTTAAAACTGCAGGCATGCTAGCCCCTGCTGAGGCCACAAAGCCTGCCAAGTTTCAAGGAGATAGGTGCAGGGGGTTTGGGGGAACTGCACCTCAAGCTGTAGACAAGCAAAACTCATGACATGGGTGACACTGTGTGTGTTAAGGTGCAGCAGGGTGAAAGCTGCAGGCCTGCTAGCCCCTGCTGAGGCCACGAAGCCTGCCAGCTATCAAGGAGATAGGTGCAGGGGGAGTCCGAGTTCTGGGGCCCTGCACCCCTAGCTGCTCACAGGCAAAACTCGTGACATGGGTGCTTGTGCAACTATTGCCTCTCATCAGGCAGCAGGACGGAAGATCCCCCATCATTTGCCACCACAGACCTGAGAGTAATAATTGACCACAGTATGAACATGAGCCAGCAGTGTGATCCTGTAGCCAGCAGAGCCAACAATACCCTAGCTTGCATCAATTGATGCATCTCTAGAAAAACCAGCAAAACCATTACAAAGAAGTGATTCTCCTGCTCTACTCGGCACTGGCAAGACTGCAGCTGGATTTAACAAGGACGTGGGAAAGCTTGAGAGAGTCCAGAGAAGGGCTACCCATATGATCAGAGACTTGCACAGCAAGCCATACAAGGAAAGGCTGAGGGACCTGGGACTCTTCAGCCTGAAAAAGAGGAGGCTGAGAGGGGACTTGGTAGCAGCTTACCACTACATCAGAAGCGTACATCTAGGGCTCAGTGAACAACTGTTCACCAGGGCACCCTTGGGAAAAACTAGGAGTAATGGTCACAAACTCCTTGAAGATCATTTCAGGCTTGTTTCAGGCTCAACATTAGGAAAATCTATTTCATAACTAGGGTGTCCAAACTGTAAAATAAGCTCCCTCCAGAGGTGGTGCAATCACCTACCCTGGAAATCTTCAAGAGGAGACTAGACAGTCACCTTGCTGGGGTCGCCTGACCCCCAGTTGTCTTTCCGGCTTGGTGCAGAGGTGCAGGGCCCCAGAACCCAGATTCTCCCTGCACCTATCTCCTTGACAGCTGGCAGGCTTCATGGCCTCAGCAGGGGCTACCAACCCTGCCAGTTTTAGGCTGCTGCGGCCTCACGCGCCTTAACACAGACAGTGTCACCCATGTCATGAGTTTTGCTTGTCCACAGCTTGAGGTACAGTTTCCCCAAACCTCTGCACCTATCTCCTTGAAACTTAGCAGGCATTGTGGCCTTCGCCGGGGCTAGCACATCTGCAGTTTTGACCCATACATGTGACGTGTTTTGCTTTCAAGACTTTGAGGTACAGTTTCCCCAAACCCCTGCACCTATCTCCTTGAAACTTGGAAGGCTTCATGCCCTCAGAACTGGCTACCATTCCTGCAAGTTTCGTGCAAATTGGGCCAGAAATGATAAAGTTATAGGCTGTTTCAACCTTCCCGATTATAGCCTATGGGCAAAATGGTGAAACTTTTGGCAGAATGGAACAGAACAGCTGTTTCAAATCGAAACAAAATTTGAAACGAAATGCTGTTCCATCAAAATGTTGAAACGCTGGTCAAAACAGAACACTGACATTTCTCAGAGCCCTACCTACTCTGTTCCTTTTATGTTGCTTCCATTACAGATAGTACAGGTAAAAGCTAAAAGTAACGCAAGCTACAAGGATACCAGCTCAACATGAAGGTCTACACTTGCCTTTCCTTTCTGCTCTTGTTATGAGCAGAGCAGTGCAGTGCAGCATAGAGTAAAAGGCTCATGAGGTTGCAAGAATTGTTCAAGTCCATGTCCTGAACTGTGTAAAGGTAATGCACAAGGGAAGGCAGAAAAGCAGGAGTTTGAAGTGTGAATGGCTACTCACTTGAAGAAGCACTTTTAATTCAAGGAGCACATATATGCCCTTGTGGGTATTATCCATGTGTAAGATCCATATATAGTACTTGATCCAATACAGAACGCCAGAGAGAGGCTTGGCCCTATACTGGGACTATTGACAGTGCTGGTTCACCTCCCTGTCCAGAGACGAGGCCTTATATGGGGAACCTTTGAATACTTAGATTTGTTTGTAACCATTCCAGATAGGCTTTCCAAGAGTGTCTGGTTCTGTTCTCTCCACAGTCTCTCTTTTCAAGAATCTCACAAAGTTTTTTGCTTCAGTTCTACCCATACAGCAGCAGTTCCTTCAATCCCCCCATGCCTCTCTCTGCCCAAAATTTCCATGATATCATCCCCTGTAAGCTTTCTGTCTGTATGCTCAAGCTCCTGAGTAGGAAAGCAGGTCATCCATTTTCAGTGTGGCTATGAAGAAAAGTTATGATGTTATTTATGTTCTGTAGGGGTCTTTTTAGAAATGTAAGAAATGAACCTCCCCATGTGTGTGTGTATGCACAACACTACTTTTTCATTAAAAAACTACAGTTTATAACTAGGGGCTCCTAGTCCATGTTACTGCAACAGGTACAGGCTGCAAAGTGCAGCAAATACAGCTTCAGTGCTGCAGGTAGCACAGGATTTATATGGGATGGTTTGGATAGGGATGATCCTGCCTCAGGCAGGGGGCTGGACTAGATGACCTTTGTAGATCTCTTCCAGCCCTACTTCCCTATGATTCTTCCCTTCCCACACAGGTTCACAGCCTTGTTCCTGGATTCTCTGCTGCACCTATAGCTTCAGATGGCAGCAGTTACTAGGAGTGGTTGTCTGAGGCAAGTATGTACATAGGACCTAAGCAAAGTCTGCAGATTCTGTCTGTTCTTAAGCCTAAATGTACTAACTGTCTATGTAGATGTACCTGCAACTGAAATGCGTAGGTGACATCTACATTTGCAGGGTGGTAAGGATGTTGAAATTGGGTCAACATTAAAATGATGCTAGTTCTGCTTAAATAACAATGAATAGAACAAGGGAAAAGCAGAACACCCTCCGCAGGTTCTACGCAGCCCCCTACGGCCTCATGACCAACCGGATGGTCACCCAGACCACATTCGGCCCCTACCTGCCCTCGCCCGTCTCCCCAAAGATTTTTTTTATTTTCTCCCCAAAGATTAATGGGAATCTACAAAATGTTCTTAAGTTCCATACCTAGTACAAAAATGGAAAGATCCAACTTAAAACGATCTACCAAAGAAATAAGTAGCATACGTTGACAAACACTGGGTACATGTATATGTGCTATTAATGTGCAGCAATAAACCACAGTTCAGCTTGACCTGGAGTCAGTTGCTCCCAGATGCAGCATCTACATGTGCACCTGGTACTACATTAGTGTGACCCAGGGCAAAGCAGCCCCGGGTTCTGGAGGTGGTGTTGGGCAGTAGAGGGGCTGGCAGAAGCCAGGGGTCTGGCCCCTGGCTGCCTGGATTGACTGGGTGCAAATTGCTCCAGGTGGTCACCATCTACATGTGTGTTTGGTCACACTTAATGACTCTGCCATAAGATAGTACTGTTCCTGACAGTACTATCTTATGGTGGAGTTAATTACTTTACTATGCCCTAATACTGGTGCATGTGTACATGGTGACACTTTACTGTGGAGCTAATTAGTCAACTGCAGTAAAGAACACATGTAGATGCACCCACTGATTTGAATTTAGGAAAGGATGGAGCATTATTGATTCCTTTTAAACCAGACTTAGACCTCATATACTTGGGTCTGTATATTGCTATGGTCCTAGAATATCAGATAAAGATAGTGCCTGATCACGCAAACCTAACTTGTGCTAATAGTGCTTATTCATTTGCAGCCCTTACCTGAGTGTTCAATTCATGGAACCTGCTTCAATGCCTCCAGTCGGCACAGTGACATGGGTTAAGGGTTGCATGAGCCTTAACTTTGAATTTAGTTGCATAGGTCTGTATACCTTGGATTTAGTAGTTGAGTGTGTTTAATTTCTAATGTCCTTGTATTTCAGTGTTAGCACTGAAAAAAAATGATGTAAGAAGATATTTTGTCAGTCTGCATTGCAGTGCACTGTAATGATTAGAACCAGGGTTGGAATCCTGGCTCTTTTGAAAAAACCTAGTGACTACAATAAGGTCATGATTACACCCTTGACTTTTATTCCCAGCTACACCATTGATCTGATATGTTTCTTAGACAAGTCACTTAACTTCTTTGTGCTCCAGTTTCCATTTCTGGGAATGGGGATAATGGAGAGGCCATCTGGGTAAAGTGCTTTGAGTCTTTTTCTGATGAAAGTTCTATATTCTATACAAAGTACATTGTAGTCACACGGTGCCATAAATTAGCATGACAGTTGACAGACAATATCCCTGCCTGAAGGCAATAATCATCTAAATTAAATAGATAGCACATCAAGAAAAGACACCAAGATTCCAGTGTTCAGAACAAAACACAAAACCCATTTCTTTGATCAGATATTCCCGCAATAGCTATTCTCCCACATATTTAACTATAGGTTTAAAAAAGAAACAAAGCTACAGACAAGGAGAGGGAAAGTTTGCTACAGTAACTTTTTTATTCATTACTTCTGAGACTCTTGGGAACTGTGGTGGTGAGGGCTATGAGGGAACCCAAACAGAATGGACTAAGTACCTGTGGGACAGAAACTGGAGAGATAACAGGGTCGGGGGAAAGATAATAATCATGGAACACTATTTTTCTACATTTAAAAATTATTTTTATTGTATTAGTGAGAAGCCTTTACCTTTCATAGTGCATTTGAAATGCCTATAAGCCCTTAGGCCTATTGCCATATAAAACCATGTAGGGATTCTCTTCCTACCTTTGGTGTTTACTACAAAAGCAATACAGGAATACTAAAGACATTTGCCATTTGGCCACAAATCAAATAAAAATTAAATTGGGCTCCGGGTTAGGTTTTCTCTTGGGTGAAGATGAAACGCAGCAAAAACTAGAATCTTTGCTTTTTCACTCCTGCTATTCACAGCCAGCCAGCAATACTGCTTTGATCTTCCTCATATTCATTTAGAAGCCATCCTTGGAGTTCTGTGATTTGAAGCCAATGTTTCTGAGGTCATTTTCACTGGAAGGCCTGTTTCAAGACAGCAGGGTTGGAAGTAAAAGACTGTAGTTGAGAATGAGGCAGAATGAAACACTAATCCAGACAAGATTAAGAGCATAAAAAAGAACAATGGAAATTTCTTTCCTCCTGTGATATACCTTACCATAAAGCAATAGAACTCCTTTCTGTGCTAGCCTAAAACATTTTTCTTGAGTAAGAGTTGTGAAGCAAAGACGAGACTTGATTACTACTTGTAATGATGGTATCAACCATAAGTACTGCTGTGTAGATGCCAGGAGGCAAAGGCAGGAACTGTACTGTTTCACCCTAATGTTATTTAATTAAATAAAATGATAACGTGCAGACAAACAAGGAGTAAGCTAAGGACACCATATTTTCAAAAAGACACAAATAATCTCAGAACTCTTTTTATCTCTTAACACTGACTTTTAAAGTTAAGGTAAGAAACATAAATGCAGCCTGTCATGCTTCTCAGACAAAAAAAATCTACTTTTCCTTAATAAAAACTCTCTCTGTCTGTTCCCACAAGCTATCCTCCCTATTTCCCATAAATGCCCCATGAAGCTTTCACAAAGGACAATGGTCACATTCTTTGTCTCTTTCCAAGGCCATTCATATCAGTGGAAGTCCTTCCATCATCCTTGAGTCAGACCTTTTCCATTCTTAGCTCTTGACTCCAGATTAAATTCAGCAACGTGCAGAGAAACTCAAAATGGATCGATGAATGCTTGAAAGAAGGATCAAAGTGGCTCTTTAGCACTTCCTGGCTCTGCTGCACAGGATGAGTTTTCATCCCTACATCTATGGCAAATATTGCTTGGTCTGCTGATAACTTCTGCTTAAATCCCAAATCTGTATCTGTGCAGACCGTGCTTAGGTGGAGAAACATTTAAACCACTGGGGCTCCCTGCAGAGTCAGACTTACACCTGTAAAGAAATAGCTGTGTAAGTTAGGAATAAAGTCAGACCTCTTTTGTAAGCTCTTGCTATGAACTTCACTATTGATTAAGATGTGTTTTATATTGAAGATGGATGCCTCCAGCACCCAGTGATGAACTTTCAAGTGGTCCAAGGCAGCTATATGGACTATAACAGCAGTTGGAAAACAAGATTTTCATTAAAATGACAGGGTGTGAATTGTGACACTTAGGATGAATTTGATCATGCTTATTTGAAAGTGTACTGAGATTTGATGGTACTGAGGTTCA
>NW_005842826.1:448334-450316 GCF_000455745.1 Alligator sinensis | reverse complement strand
CAGGTATTTGAAAAGGCATGATTTGCATATTGAAAGGTACAATTTGCATATGCATGACATTTACTATTATGAAAAGGCAAATATTTTAACTCTTTATATTTATTTAAAAATAAAGTTAATTTGTAAATGTAGTTTCCTTTGAAAAATGAGCAAATCAGGTTCAAAGAGAACATAAAAAGTAGAAAATAGTAGAAACTTGGATTGTTGAAAAATGGGATCAAGTGCCATATGCATATAGCATTGCACATTTCTTAATTTTTTTTCTATCTGAATAGCATCTTTATTGAAAGGAAATTAGCTGAACATCCTGAAGGAGTTAAGTGAAAGAGTTAAGAAGCTTCTTAGTATGTATAGTAGCAGTGTTTATTTGATCCCCAAATTAACATAAGATATTACCTCCTCTGTTATGAGTAGAATATATAATCTAATGTCCCATTAAGTTCCACACTTTCCATCTCAAGAGGCTCTCTGTACTAACTAATTAACACAAAGGTCATTGTTCTCATTTTTAGAATACCCACAGATCATTAAAACAGCACATCTCTGATTATGTTGATAGATGTGGGAAGCCACAGTGGAGACAGAATTTTTAGTTTCACAAAGGCTGGAAACAAATCTCATAAATTTAACAAGAGGATCATCTACTGCACAATGTGCTCTTTTTAAAATGGATGTTTCCACAGGAGAAAAAGAGGGAAATAGAGAAACAAGCAGAGAGAGTGAACATAAACGGGCTTCCATGGTTTCATCAAATGTAAATGGTGTTCACCTGAAAATGCCTGTTTTTGTTAAGAAGTGTCAATGGTCTGAGTCAAACTAGTAATGCTGAAACCTCCAAACAGGTGGAGATTCAAAGTGGCAGTTGAGTCAGGCTTATCTGGACCCAAATGGGGTAGACATCTCTTAAGACCTTGTGAGGGGTCCAGGGATGGATCCGGAGGGATGCAGTGACATGGTTGCACCCCATTTCACACCAGACAGTGGGAGCAGTAGCCAGGGACTTAAAAAAAAAAAAGGCCCTGAATCAGAGGAATTCCAGACTCCCTTAACCCCCCTGCCCCCTCCTGCCCCTGCCCACCACTGCTGCTGATCCAGGGGCAAGGGGAGCTCCAATGCCATTCCTGTCCTGCTCCAGCAAGGCTGCCTGGGGAGCCAGGCTTAGCCTGGCACAGCAGCAGTGGGCGGGTTCCTCTCACTGCCTAATTTCCCCGAGTCTGGGAGCAGATTCCCAGAGTGGGAACTTCCGACTGCTCAGTGCTGGATTTAGGTTTAAACTACAGTTTAGGACCTCACAATATGAAGAGCCTCTACATAAGAACCCCCCCCCCCCCCCCCGACTCAATATCAAGTTTTATAATAATCAGTTAGTAAATAAAGGAGATAAGGGAGATATGGGGAAATGACTCTCTAAATATGGCCATTTTCATTCTAATATGACAAAATATACATACACTGAATTATTTTTATTGTATAGGGCCTCTTAAACTGGACATAGTTTAGGGCCTCAACATGTGATACTCCAGCACTGTGACTACTGCCACCACTGCTGCCGTTGTTTCTGGCTAGGCCCAGCTGGAGTGGGACAGGAGTGGCTCTGGGGCTCCCTGTGCTCCTGGGTCAGCTAGGGAATGTAGCAGTGGCAGGTAGGGGAGGAGAGAATGAGAGGGGTGAGGAGGTGCAGCTGAGCACAGATTGGAGGAGAGGAGGTGCCAAGAGCAAGAGGCAGACATTTTTGCCTGATTCAGGATCTTAAGGTCCCTGGCTGATGGTTCTGCTGCATGTTCAGCCTATCCCAGTAGGGAGTGGGAAGCTGAAAGCAGGGGTGCAACCACTCCTTCAGCCTTGGTCACTGCTCTTGCACCCCCACTTAAAAAAAATCCTGATTCTGCCCAGGGACGGTTCTGAAAGGTCTTTCTTTCATTGAGCTGGAGCTACAGTGAGACTAAAAGAATGTTACTCCTAGTGTATTGATACATTTGGTT
>NW_005842826.1:441085-448324 GCF_000455745.1 Alligator sinensis | reverse complement strand
TAAGGAAGTGTATAGGCATCTTTTTTTTTTTTACCTAATACTTGAATTTTACTTTAAAGGCTTAATTGGCTCTTACTTTAGCTAAATGATTTCTTAGGTAAATAATTTATAGATTTTAAGGCCAGAAGGGATCACCACAATCATTTACCTTGACCTCCTATATTATCCAAGACCTAGAGTCTCATCCAGTAATTCCTATATTAGGCAAAACTGTTGGTGAAACTAACAGTTCCTAACTAATCTTTAGTTAGTAACTAACTAATCTTTTAGCTATGCACATAAAATAGAAAACAGCAATGAAGGTGCAGATGAGAAATCTGACTTTGTGCCAGCTTCTGTAACTGCAAAAAACGCACAATTTTACTTCCAGTGAATATAAATTGAGATTGTGATTAGTATAGTATTTGTGAACAGAGTGTATGCATTAGCCTACACTATTTGGTGCCTTTTTAAAAAAAGGCTGTAGGTCTAGCTAGAATTGTTCAATTTGTATTTCTTTTGAGTTCTACCTAATGGGAGTTATGAGAAGCTGAAAAAAGGTCAAGTCATCTTTATTTGAATTATTCGTGACAACCCCTCGAAATAGGTTTATTTGTTAAAAAAAAGACATCTCTCTGTAAGTCAGATGTTCGTTTCAGCTTCGTTATGTTCAATAAGATTTTTAGCTGAGGAGATGTATTGTACCTTCTCAGGGATGAGCAATCTAATGGGCCTAAGGCAGTAGCTTTAATATGAAACCTTACCAAATTGCTAAGACAAGAGAAAGAAGGATCTGTACTATTTATTCTGTTGTTTTGGAGTGCTGAAATAAAAGGAGCTGCATACCATAAACCAAAGGACAGACAAAATAAATACTTTCCTTTAAGGATAGCAAATTAGCCTGAAGTCAGTGCAAGGAAATTACGTGCCCACTTCTTCTGAAGGCTGATATTATCAGTGTGCTGTGACTACCTGAAATAAAAGCTTTTATTTTTAAATTATACATGACCCCATTACTTCTCATTTGTAATTAATTGAGCATTTTAATTCTTCACCCTTGTGCCCAGCAGCCCATATGGGTTTCTCTTGGGTTTGTTATTAACATGAAACATAATGTATAAATCAAAGGAAGTTTTGTTATAGTGTGCATTTCTGTCTACTTTCTCCAGACAAATATGATAGATATTGAAGGGATATTGAATGTTGTACTACAGTATATGATAGAAGTGTTTATGAACAATGCTACCAATATTAACAGGGACTGTTAGCCATATTCTTACAGGCACTTACATGAAAAGGTCCATGAGGCCTGGGAGACAACCCTCTGCATATTTAACATCAGAGTACTTTGACGGCTGAGGCAAGTCTGACATCTAGTAAACTAGGGAGCCTTGTAGTGCTGTGGGGTGACAGCGGACCCATGTTGAGGAACCACTGACTATATCAAGTTTTTCAGCCCAGTGTGCTCTCCCCAGTAGCTAGGGGTCACTACACATTACAATAAAACAGTTGCTTCAGATACTCTCAGCTGGACAGAGCCACCTCATCTCAAATCCCCTACTTGGTTGAATAAAATATTGAATCCCATGGGCCAGATTGCCAGCTGGGCTGCCTATGGTGGGCCAGTCTTCAGGAAATGCCACACCTATGCCACCCCATTGAAAGATGAGGATGGGGCACCATAAAGCCTCAGCCCCTGCTGCCTTGTGGGTACCCTCTGGAGGGGAAAACCTAGGGGAGCACACCCCGACAAAAGCACAGGGTCCAGGCCCATAGAGTGGGGCCTGAGACAGGGGCCAAGTCCCACAGAGTGGGGCCTGCAGCCTATGGGGTGTAGGGCCCTGGAGCCCTGTAAGGGGCAGGGTGAGCCCAGTGAGGGCAGAACAGTGGGCCCAGGAGCAGTCCAGAGTAAATATGTGGTCCATAAGCCCAGAGAGTGAGAACAGCTTTTGGAGGGGTCCAAGAGGGCAGACCCATATGGGAGAGAGGGCTGGCTGCACCAGAACCTACCCAGAGAACCTCAACAGGCCCATGCTGGGGCCAGGACCATGATAGTCAAAGGGCAAGAGCACCCACTGCAAGGGACAGCCAGGGCCTGTGAGGCCAAAGATCCCAGAGCGGGCCACTGCTGAGAAGGAAAGGGGTCTAGTGGGCTTGTGGCCGAGGGTGATGGTGCAGGTTAGGTTTCCTGAGTAGGAGGGATCCAAGTTGGGGTCTGGACATCAGTTGGGGATATAGTATGTTCTAAAGTATCCGATCAGTGGGTCTCGCAGTCTTATTCTAGGGTTTGAAGCATTTTGTATTTTCACAGTACTGCACAGATGTTTAATATCATAAACTAAGTTTGACAAGGGCAGGCTGTACTACTGTGTGAGATGATGTCATAGCTTTTTTCTAAAATGAGGTGCTAGCTTCAAAACAGGACTGAAATGAAAATTAGGCCACTAAAATGCAGTACAGCCACTGCAATTTATTGTACCAATTTATATTCTGCCTGTATCCCAGTTGCAGTTATCAGATCGTCAAAAGAGACCTTATACCTAGATCATAGACCTTAGCTTAGTATAGGATATGTAGCTGAACTTTGCATCTAGTATTCTGGTAACTATACTTTCACAATATAAGAACAGTCAAATCAATAAAATCAAACTCAGCTTTGAAAATCTCTTCTATAAGATGTTTTTGTAAATCTATGCAACGCATTATCCCCCATTATGATATAAATATAGCTGCCTCTTAAATAAACTGGGTGGCAATAAAGCCACAGCAGTCTTATAGCCTCTCTCTATAAGAATTATTATGTGTTAATAAGGAATCCAGCTTCTCAATATTGCTGAAGTGTGAAGGAAACATCATGGAAGTGCCTATGAAATATTTTATGAACGTTCAGGATGCTCTGTTTCTAAATGTTCCACAGAAAGAACAAGAGTATATAGAAATTCTCTCTGATGGCATAATCAGAGGAAAAAGGAAAAAAAGTTACTGACCCTTTTTCCATGTTTCAGTTTGATACCTAGGTAGTACTTAATTCTATCCTGATTTCTGACGTGTTCTATCCTGATTTCTGTACTATTTTTGTGTGAAAAATCTTCAAAAATACCACTTTGATTGATAAATTTCAAGTGCTAACAAAAATATGGAAAAAAACTGAAACTCTCCATCAAACACTATTTTCCCTGTTTAGATCCATGGTAATAATGGGTTTATTTAGTTGTACCATCTCTGTCTAATGCTTTTCGTTTTTCACTTGTTTCTTTCACCGTTAGATCAGAAAGCATCCAAAACAGCCTTTATATAAGAGTTACTGGCAAAGAAACCTAAGGTTTTAAGGCAGATCTTAATAATTTTGTGAACAGGATTATATAACGTTGTCTGGGACAGCAGGATACCTCATTTGATGACCTAGGGCAGGGGTCAGCAACCTATGCTTCATAGGTCTGATCCATCATGCTGCATGATTGGATATGAGCCACAAAGCTAGGATGTCTGAAGGAATTCTGCATTGAGGGGAAGTGGCCCTAGGGAGGGGGAAGCAGTGGTACTAGTGGTCAGGGAAGCAGCAGCAACAATGGCAACTAAGTTAGAGGTGGCAGCCTGTCTTCAGAGCTAATTCCATTATAGTAGCTTTTGCTTTAATATATTGCTGATTCCTGAACTAGGAGGTCCTTTTAGTCCTATGCCCAATGCTCCTGTTACTAGGTCCCTTATTACAATAAAAGTATTTCAAAAGCCTGTAAACCTGAATCATCTTTAAAAAAATTAACTAGATTTTAGAAAATTAAATTAAAATCTGGTTTCTAATTCCTTCCTCATAGCTATCTTATGAATTTGGCTTGATGTGCTTCAGTTGCAATATATTTAAGGAGTTTTCCCTTCACTGCCTATCTCTAAACATGAGAAAACATTTCCAATTTTCCTTCCCAAGCCTGAGTGTTTATATTATTTAGAAATTTCATTCTTTTACCAAAACAAAAAACTTTCCTTCCATAGTTTCTTAGGTAATGATCTCTTTCCTTATTTAATGGCCCCCAGTACAGTTACTTCAGTAAGAAACTTGACAACTGGTGGTATCAAACTTTTAATTTTAAAGTAGGGTTTCAGAGATGAAGTACTTTAGTGTCTGTATTTTACATTAAAAAGTAAGAAGTCTGTGGATCCTGACTGGACATAGGGTTGAGCTAGGTGTTAGGCTGCTCAGATTGCGGTAGATCAGAGCATGTCCAAAAACAGACCTTAATTTAAAATTAAATATAAAAGCAAGTTTGGGAGTAAGTAGTTTTTTAGATTGCAATTTTGGAGATATTTAAGTCCTGCTTTGAGCATCTAAGCTTTTATTGGATTGATCACTATATTCCATTAACCTAAATACCATATTTGCTCACATGCAATGTGCCCCAGAATAAGACATGCATCTTGTTTTTGAAAGAGAATGAAGAAAAAAAAACTTTCCTTGAAAATACTGGTAAGTAACAGTATGTAGGTGAGACATAGCAGCTAGGGAACCCAGTGAGCTCATCACACTGCTTTCTGTAGAGCTTGTGAAGCCTTACTTATGCTTTCTTTTAGCCTGTATATGTGATGGTTGCCATGATGTACATGTGACAAAAATGTAATGTGTGTGGCTTAATGGCATCACACATTACACGTGTGCCAGTTTGGGGGATTTTAAATGACTTTGCATCATTGAAAGCTAAACTACATTTCAATGTAGTTAAGTTTGCAATGTTGCAAATTGCAACAGTGCAGCTGTCAGCTCACACCCTGGCCATGGGAGAGGCAGTCAGGCTCTGAACATAAAAAGGATCGGACCCCTCACTGCTTCTGCCTTCAGCAGTCACCTGTGGAGGGCAGAAGAGGCAAGGGGCCTGATTGGTTTTTTTTGTTTTTTTTCTTTTGGTGGAGCCTGCCTGTGACTGAGGGGAGGGAGGGGAGGGGGTGCAAGCTGTCAGTGGGTCAAGCAGCTCCTGAGTTGCAGGGGTCCCCAGTCCTTTCCTCCACAGCGGTGGCTCCACCCAGGTGGGCTGCAGGCAAGCCGGGTGCTGCCCCACCTTGGAGTTAGTATCTGGCTGGATCTAACTCTTCCCTGAGCCCACTGGGGCTTCCAGCACCCTGTGCACTGTCCCTGATGCACTCCTTCTGCCTTGGACTGCCTGGGAATGGGTTGACTTGCTCCTGGGGCAGTGCAGGAAGGCAGCAGGAGGGCAGCTAAATGTGCTGGCAGCCAGAGCAGTTGGCAGGGATAGTGCACAGGGTGCTGGAACCTTGGGGAAGCCTGGGATTAGCAGACTTCCAACACCCTGTACACCATCCCTGCCATCTTATCTGGCTGCCAGCACACCCAGCTGCTCTCCTGCCACTTTCCTTTGCTGCCCCAGGGCAAGTCAGCTCATTCCTGGGAAGTCCCAGGTGGCAGGAAGGTGGTGGGGACAGTGCACGGGGTTCTGGAAGCCATGGCAGACTTGAGGAAGAGTTGGACCCAGCCAGGTGCTGCCTCCAAGCTGGGGCAGCCCCCAGCCTGCTAGCAGCCCACCCAAGTGGCCCTGGGGGGCATTGCTGCCATGAAGGGAAGGACCTGGGTCCCCCATAGCTCAGGGGCTGCTCAGCCTGCTGGCAGCTCAACCCCTGGCCATGGAAGAGGCAGATAGGCTCCGCAAAAAAAGAAAAAAAAAGGACTGGGCCCCTGAACACTTTTGGCTTCAGCACATGCTTGCTAAATGCGGTGAGGAGCCCAATCCCCCCCCCCTTTTTTTTGCAGAGTTTGCTTGTGGCTGGGGGGTGGGGTGAGCTGCCAGTGGGCTAAGTGGTCCCTGAGCTGCAGGGGTCCCTGATCCTTCCCTTTGCAGTGGCAGCACCCCCTGTGGCTGGGCAGGCAGGCTACAAGTGGGCTGGATACTGCTCCAGCTTGGAGGCAGCACCCAGTCAGATCCAACTGTTCCCTGAGCCCACCCGTTGGAAGCCTGCTGAGTGCTGCTCCTTGTGTGGGCTTCTGGAACAATTGAATCAAGCCAAGTTCTGCCTCTGAGCTGGAGTAGCATCTGGTACTCTAGCAACCTTCACAGGCAGCCCCAGGGGGTGCTGCTGCTGCAGAGGGAAGGACCGGGGCTCCCTGCAGCTCAAGAGCCACTCAGCCTGCTGGCAGTTCACTCCCTGGCCATGGGCAAGCTCCAACTCTGAGAGAAAAAAAAAAAAAAAGATCGGCCACCTTGCTGTAATGTGATGGAAAAACTGAAGTGTTAGGTTTCAATTAAAAACCCACCATTTCAATTTAGGAGGCATAAAATTAAACTTTGGGCATTAAACCCCTGTCACATGCACAAGTGCCCACTATTACCATCTTTTTCCTTATAATACATACTCTGATTTCCAGCAGCTGATTTTTTTGAAAACTGTGCATGTTACATTTGAGAAAATACAGTAATTAGGTACCAGACTCACTAAATTTCACTTATATTTAAGCACCTCATTCCTTTAGGCTCCTTTAAAAATTGCAACCTAACAGTAAGTCTTAATACAGCGGTGACTTCATACAGTGCTGATTTTTGATTCCAAGGTGGCAGGTGGAATAATACGGGCTGGAGAGGATCTTGATTTAAATAGACATTAAGATGATCTAAAGAAGAACTTTTCTTCTCTGTTCTGTTCTGTGCCTTGCTGCTTATTGACTGCAGTGAGAAAATAATGACACATAGGGGCTGCAAATATGGCAAAATACACAACAGGAATCTTTTTCTACCTGTCTGAAGGACATTCCATGCTGCTTTACTTGGAATTAAAATACTGTGTGTTTTGACAGAACTAGTACCTTACTAAGTCAGAAGCACTTTTGTAATTAGTTGATGCTCTTAACACGAAAATTTAATACCTACAACTGATTGTTTCCATCAAAACTGACAGTATTTTCAGTTTAGGTCAACGAGGTATTAATTCATATAAAAATATTTTGCTTTTTATATGTTAAGTTCTCCGTTCAGTACTTAATAATTATATGCAAAATACAAAGAACCGCAACAGATATGAATGCACTGAACAAAATGAAAAGGCAATGTGCTGGAACATTTTCACACTAAAGTTGAATTTCAGCTAGGGATTTTCCTCAGAGATATATTTTCATTGTCAAAGACTGAACCCTTTTTGTCAAAGACAAGAAGTACCCATTTCTTTAATTTTCTTGATCAAGAGGTATTTATTCACTAAAAGTACTTAATTTTGAACTTTTAACATAACATATAATATGCATTACTTCAATCATTATTAAATCAG
>NW_005842826.1:427337-441075 GCF_000455745.1 Alligator sinensis | reverse complement strand
AGAATAAGGCTTAAGGAAACATAAGACCTATTCCAGGTACTGGAATTTGCACATACAGATCAGAAGCATTTATCTGTAGGAATTCACCATGCCCAAAGTGCTAGAACTATACTTATGCACCATACAAATCCCATTTAACCATGCAAACCTCCCAGTGAGTTCAATCAGCATGCTAGGCCCAAATTATTTATATCTCTTTCTACTCTGCACTGAAGTTGGACAGCCCTCTTTTATACCCTTGTTTACTGAGTATCATTAAAAGCAATGGGTCCACTCATGGTTGTAACGTTAGACCCACATATGACCCAGAATTTAAGATGACCCCCTCCCCCCAGTAATTAGATTTTATATATGGAAAATTTACAAATGTATAGAATTTAATTATTGGAGGGCTGTCTTAAATTTGCCTCCCTTCCCACCATGCACTGCTACAGCAGGGAAAGCAGTGGCTGGGGGTTGGAGTCAGGTACCTGGGGGGTCAGGCATCCCCCTTCCCCCCCTTCCACCTGCACACCCCCACATCCAGTTCCCCACAATCTCTGCCCCTCCCTTCCACTCCCCATAGTCTTTGCCTCTTCGCTTTCCTCACCCCACTCTCCCTTATTGTCAGATGCTGCTCAGGCTTTATTTCCCCCCCAGAGTACAGCATGTGGAAGCTGAATCCTTGCCAAGCCATGCAGTGGTAGTGGGCTTATGACTGGCTGAGCAGGAGATAGACTTTGTGCTGGGGAGGGAATCCAACCCCAGCTGGAGCTGAACTGCACCTGACAGTAAATGTGGGGGGAGAGAGAGAATGGGGGAGGGTAGAAGCTGCAGAGGGCAGGTGGAGTGGGGCAGGGGGTAGGAGGAGGCTGCTGTGGGTCTGACTCTGGCCCCAATACAGGCTCAGGGCCAGAGTCAAAGCTGGAGCAGCTGCCTGCCCCTGCCTCCCCCTTCGCTTTATGTGCAAATCTAAAACAAGGGCTTTCTTCCCCTATACTGATCAGAGGTGGGGCAGGGCAGGGAACCTCATCTTGGATTTGAGTAAATACAGTAAGTCTTTTTACAGTCAGGTACTTTCAGTAGCTTTACTCTGAGTAGTCTCTTTACCTCACTTGTTGTGCAACATATGAGAATATTGCAGATTAAATCATAACATGCTAGATGCCAAACCAGTTATTCTTGGATAAAAATAGCAGATCAGCCACAAAGTTGTTTGCTCAAATGGCACCTTATTTGTGGTGCAGAAGTATAATTTTAAAGTTTTGATTTGCATATAAATTTTAATAATAATTTGAATAAATATAACATTAATATATGGCTAGTTCTCATGGTATGATTTATTATGCAATATTCTCATGATTTGTTATTTGGTATGATTTTTTATGCAATGCAAAACAAATTAACATCCACCAGGGGCCTAACATGATAGGAGAATCAGGCTCTAAAAACAGACTTCTGGCCATTGTACAAAGTTGACAATTTCTAAGAAAATTCTGGTTTCACATTACTTAATTCTGGTTTCACACAGTTTACAATGTCTTTGAACAGTGTATTTTCAAGATTTACATCCATTTTCAAGTACTGTATACGCCTCTGTGAACACTGCACCTTTTTTTAAATGGAGATGTGCACTGATTTGCATGTGCAAACTATTGTTTGGGCAAAATTCCACATAAGCTATTATGATATTATAATTAGAGGTGCACTGATACATCAGTCCAATATCCAATTAGTAACGATATAAAGAAAATTGTCTATATCAGATATTGGCCTGATGGGGCCAATAATTTAGTTGATAAATGCCCGTGCTGTGCGCAGCCGCAGTGCAACGTGGAGCAGAGCCGGTAGCGTAGAGAGCTGCCTCCAGCTGGTAAGTTTGAAGGAGAGAGGGGAGGGAAAGGGCATGGTGGGGCAGATCAATGCCCCCTGCAGTGAGGGAGGGGGCAGGGGCAGGGGCAGGTGCTGCCCGCAAGCAGTGGCAGGATCTACCCCCACCCCACGTGCCACGGCTCCATCCCATGCCCTCCCTGCCCCCTCCTTCACCATAGGAGGAGCTGATCTGCCCCTGCATGCCCCTTCTCTCCCCCATCCCCTTCCACCACAATGAACTTACCAGCTGATGGCAGCTGTATCAGATATCGGATCAGTATTGGCTGATATGCCTCCTTAAATATCGGCTATTGTTATCAGCCCCCCAAATCTCTATTGGTGCACCCCTAATTCTAATAATATCATGTAATATATAATTATATATATATTATGAATTGAAAATATGGCTTTAGAAACACTTTGAACTCTGGGTATTTTGGACCAAGTACAGGAGACTTCCTCAGAAATCAGTATCGGCTTTAAGTATCTTTTTCAATAGTCTTTTAATCTGAAGACAAAACCAATTGGGCTGGAAAATTATCTTCTATTGTAAATGCATTAACTTAACATTAATTGTGCTCCTGGGCTTCAAGTTTGATTTTACGTCACAGCACTATCTCCAGAAGATTTATATAGAAATAAAAGATGGTATTTGTTGCTATGACAACAATAGATCCACATTTTTCATTTCTAAATAATAAAAAATTAATTGAATCATACAGCATTTTCATTCTGACATTTCCTGAAGCCAATCTTTCATGCATACTGCATACCTCAACGTATAGCATTATCTTCTCCAACAGAAATTTTTGTTCTGCTTCCTCCTCTATGTTGTGGTAATTTGTTCACTTGCTGATGTCTTGATTAGTACCCTAACTATTGCTTTTAGTTTAACCTGGGTCACTGTCCAACATTATTTCAGCACTGCAAAATAAAAGTGTTGTTTTGGGTCCAGTAGGATTTCATGTCTCTTCAGTTAGTTTTGCAGTACCATAATTATTTCTTGGTTCCCTGGAAGTTAAATGAGTTTGCAAGATGCCTTGCCAAGGCCTCACAAAGTCTTGCTTTAGAATTTAAATATAGACAGACATGATAATAATATGCATCTTCATCATTCATTTGTTCATTGCCCTTTTCTCCTATGGCTAATTTTAAAAAGTATTCCCAGAACTCCTTTTATTTGCAATATCACTTGAGTTCAATGATGCTGTACAACAGTTTGCGTAAAGAATTTTTCCATTCTAGGATATTGGATCCTTAGATAGTAGTGTCAGTTCATTTATGTTGTCATTATACAGTTCTTGTTACAGACTCCATCTTGACATGACTGTTTCAGTTCAGTAAGCTCATAATAGGTTATCTATTTTTTATTATAAGAGGAAAAAGTCTTAGATATTTAACTATGTGAGTTCTCTTGAAATATATCTTCCGGTCCTACAAGGGAAAAAAAGTTAAGCTAACTCTTCAGCTTCTGAAGTAAGTTTAATGTGGTTTAATGTGCAAAGTTAGTTTCATGTAGAAGGATGTTTCAAATGAAATCTTAAAAAAATTAAAATAAAAAGCATCCTTGGCTTAATATGGAAATTTCATGTAATGGGCTTTTATTGAAATACTGGGATTTTTTAAATAGTAGATACATGTAAAATATTGTGCAATTTAAATCCCATTATACTTCATACTCAATTTCAATTTCCCTCACATATGTCGTTCCATATTCCCAAATGTCCTCTTTGAGTCATTTTATATTTTAAAAATCCTTTGAAAAGCTGCTTCCTTCCCATGATGGCTACTTCTGGTCTGAATCATTGTTTTTCCAGTTATTCCTCATAGTATATTTTCCAAAGAAAGCAGGGGAATCCCTTCTGTAAGGGTGCATGTCTATGTGCATGATCTCTTCTCTCTCTCTCTCTCTCTCTCTCCAACACACACACAAACCCATGTGATTAAATTATTTAAATTTTTTTCTGCATTTCCAGATTTCAAGCAGTAATTTGAAACCATCAGCTCAGAATGTTCAGTTAAAGGGAAGTTTGCCTTTATTATTCTGATCTGTCATTTCTTTTATGTAACAAGCCAGCTGTTATTTGAACAGCATCATTCATTTCCTCAATAGAATGATGACACTACAATCAGCTTTCATTATCTTCCCATGCTCTTATATGAGAACTAAGTGCAAAGGAAATACTTTGTAATTACTCTAGGCAGATTTCCCACATGTTAGAGATGCCATAGATGGGATTAATGAATATCACTTGAAAAAGTTGAAGTAGACAGAAACAAAATTAGATTCCAGTAATCGCAACATGCAGATGGGTTGGAATGCTAGTGGGGGAAAAATCCCATCAGCAATTAAACTCATTTCTTGTAACAGCAGATGTGCATAGTCTCTTACTGAATACTGAGTACTCTTGAAATAAATTTGTAGAGGAAGAGTGGTGAAATATGTAAAGTTTTGCTTAGCCAAGTGAAATGTTGTGATTATTTTGGTTAGCAGATTTCAGCTCCTCCAACTCCTCCTTCCCTCTTCTCTGCTCAAAGGAACTGAATCCTAAACCTTTGTTGGTTGATGAGTGCTGTCCTTTTAATTTTTCAATTCTGCTGTACTCAGCTGTGATTTTTTTTCTTCTGTCATCAGAAACCCTTAAGATGCCTGATCTAATAGACAAATGTTATGGTACAGATTGACCCCAAAAGAAGAGTTTTTGAAGCTTTATTTTTTAGACAGCATTAACTACAAGAATGTAAGAATTGTCATGCTGGGTCAGACCAAGGGTCTTGCTAGCCCAATATCCTGTCTTAAATGGCACTAGCATATGCTCTTCCTGTAAAGCATCTAAACAGTTCACACACACTTTCTCACATGCCACCTGCCCCCAGATAAGAGACACACTTTGTTTTTGGAAGGCAGGTACAGGAGAAATGTTTTTAGCGGGGTCATGGCCAAATGAACGCAGTAGCTCACTCACCCTTAGCCAGCTCAATGACTGGTTCAAGCACCAGCTTGATGTTAACCGTCTCACAGCTGCTAAGGAATTGGTAGCAGCTTTTGGGTGCTCAGCAAGTACCTACTGCCAATTTCCTACCATCTATTAGAGGGTTAACACTGGACTCTTCCCTAACTGTTTGCTGTGCCAGAGACAAGTGGCAGCCATTAGAGCAAAGTATCTCCATGCTTCAATTCCAGAAAAAATACAAAATCCAATTTCCCCATTTTGGAGGGCTGATTTTGGTGAAAAATGGTGTGTAGTATGTGAGTAAATACACCATATAGAGTGATTCATACCCTTTTTGGAACCTACCATCATGGTTTAAAAAACTCAGAGGGGTGGATCTTTGACTGTTATAGCTACTAATGGAAATATCTACTATAAATTTGTCTGTTATTAATTGTTATTAACCAAGTCCCAGAGTACAAGAAGTAGGGTGTACCCATTGAAATTAGCAGGGGACAGGTTTAAAACAAACAAGAGAAAGTATTTTTTATGTAGTAGATAGTTAACTTGTGGAACTCGTTGCCACAGAAGATTGTAGAGGCAGGCAGTAAACCAGGTTTGAAAAGGGATTAGACAAATTCATGATCTGTTAGTATCGATTAAATAGAACAATCAGGGATGTGTCCTCTGACATCCCATAACCAAAAATGGTGGATGCCAGAGAGGGTATATCCTTGGTGAGGGACCTTGTCAAAAGCTTTTTGAAAATCTAGATATATTATCTGTATAGTTGTTAACAGCCTCAAAAATCTCAAAGTGACTGGTGATACAGAATTTCCTTTTACAAAAATCATGACAATCCTTCCCCAATAGATCATACATATCTGTGTGACTGATGATTTTATTCTTTATTATAGATTCTACCAACTAGCCAGGGATGGAAGTGAGATTCACTAGTTTGTAGTTCTCAGGATCACCTCTGGAGTCCTTTTTGAAGATGGATGTTATGTTAGCAATCAACCGGTCCTCTGACACAGAAGCTATTTATAACAGTAGGTTACATGTTATCGCCAAGAGTTCTGCAATTTCACAACTGAGTTCCTTCACTACACTCAGATGAATGCCATGCATTCCTGGTTTAATTTACTGATTTGTTCTAAAACCTCCTCTATTGTCACTCTAATGAGATCCAACTCTTCAGGCATGTAAAATCCCCTCTCAGTCTTCTCTTCTATAGACTAAATAACCCTAGTTCTTTTAGTCTTTCCTCATAACTCGTGCTTCTAAGGCCTCAAATAATTTTTGTTGCTTCTACTGGACTCTTTCCAATCTGTTCACATCTTTCTGGAAGTGTGGGGCTCAAAACTGGACACAGTACTCCAGGTGAGGCCTTACCAATTCTGGACAATGGGCCATGTGTTTCACTCAGTGAAGTGAATCAACTGTACCAGGACACATCCTAGCACAACTGATCCACTTCAGTTGGCTACTTCTATCTCTAGTCCTAGAGAATATTACAACTTTGTAAATTATATTTAGGAATCCCAACTCTTACCACCTAATTCATCAAACTTTGGAGTGGAGCAGCAAACAGCAATACAATTCAACAGTTGAAGACAAGAAGTGAAGAAAATATATATGGAGAAAATTATAAGTAGCAGAGTAATCATATTTTATGGTCCACCTAAGGATGAAGTTACATGTTACACTTAGATCATACTAAGGCCACTTAAAACATGAGCATCCACACATTGAAGCTCATTAACTTTTGCTAAGTGCCCTCTGAGCATCTCAAAATTATGCCACTTCAGGTAAGGGTTTAACTTTGGGCTGTGCTACCTAGCTTGTGGTAGCGTAACTTCAGTCTGCTACACAGAAATAAAACGAGCAATTTGTAGTCCTCTCGGATCCCAGGATGCAATGCTTCTAGGCCCTCTCCCCTCCTTGGCAGGGATAGAGCCCAAGTGTCCTGGCTCTTAGCCAGTCTTCTAGCGGCAAGTCAGAGCTGTGTCAGCAAGAAGCAGTGTTAATCCTTACTGTGCAATTAATTGTTCACAGCATAACACCATTTAACATTCCACAGATTTAATGTCGTCTAAGTGTAATGTGTAATTTTACCAGAATACAACACCTAGACTATGCTCCTCAAATACTTGGAATCAAGGGGCTCCTATACATGTGCAAGGAGGCAGCTCTGATGTGCTGTAATTCCAGAGCTTTGGAGAAGACTCGATTAATCTGCCAGCAGGTTAATTGAGTCTGCTGGAGTGTGGTAATTACTATGCTCCAACAGACTCCAGCATCATGTGTATCAGCGTCCCCATGCTGAAAAATAGCAGTGGGGCACTTTAAAACTCATTCGATGAGCTTTAGTTCAAAATGCCCCACTGCCATTTTTTCAGTGCAGGAATGCTGATACATGTGACACTCCAGGAGCTTTTAATTAGCGAGGATCTTGAAGCTGCACTAATTAAATCGTGCCCCCTCCCCCACCTAATTAATCATACTTTCAACTGACTGGCATTTTCCTTGAGAAAGAAATGTCTTCAACATATCCATTGTCAGAATTTTATTTCTTCATCAATATACAGTTAGAAAAGATTAACCCTTGAGGGTGAGAGCCACAAAGGGATTTATGTATGACTCTGCTGAGCATTTCTGAGCCTAAAAGTTTGGCTCTCAGCTGCAGGTACAGAATTCAGCAACCCAAAATAAAAAGGCTCTAAATTCCCTGTATTTTAAATGGGGGGGAGTTATATGTCATGGAGTGGGATTCAGATTGCTCTTCATGATGAGCATTGGGAAGCCAAAGCTAGCCAAGAGGAAATGCCAAAAAGAGATGTATCTGAACCCCTACCTCTCATCCAGAGTTAAGCACCTACATGAAATTGGGTTCACTGCCTAAAACTCAATTTGTGACTGATTCAGTTATTTCAGTGGTCTTCTAGTGAAAATGTAGGTACCCAGGGCTTTCCTGGTAGTAAGTGGGATTTCTGTGAATAGCTCTCTTGGGTTTAGGTGCCTAAAGTCTCATTTTAGGTGCCTAAATTCAATTTTTAAATCCCCCCTTACTTACTGCATCAGTGTCTTTTTAGATCTGTATTTGCATCACAATATGTATTTTATACTTGGCTAACACCTAATTAATGAAAGCACCAGTTTTAGAAATGCATCATTGGCAATGGTAATGACATCCCATAAGAAGTCTGTTTTTAGTCCCTGTAGAAGGGTAACCAGTGTAACAATTGGACTCCCATGAGTAAAGCCCAATGAATATCTGCCATGCTTACTTGGTTTTGTCTATAGATTTGCACACAATTTCCCAACTCTGCATACGTTTTTCAAGCATAGATAAAGAGTTCATTGCAGAGATCAGGAGATGGTTTTCATTATCACTTTTCCTTGCAACACCAATAAATGCTTAAATCAGTGAGCAGGCTCAAGAATCATATTTCCCCCTCTAATTCCAGGGGGGTGAGAGGTTTGAAAGTCATTTTAACATCTCCAGATTCTCAGGTTAGTCTTAGTCTGTGGTTCATGTATTTCACCAATGCCTTAATAAGAGAAAGTGCAAGTTCTGCTTCAGGCTTTCTCACTTCCTCTCTGTCTTTTTTTGCTGGCAGAGGCTTTGACATTTATCATGAGTACATCTCTAAACTTTCTTTTTTTGTCTCTGATTATTAGTTGCATTTAAAATATGTCAATTAATAATATACAATTAAGAAAATATTATGAGTGGGTGTGGTGGCACCACTTTTTATAAAGGCTGCCCTGCCCAACACTTTCCTCTATAAAGCCTTGTTTTCAGTTACAGGTAATGTTTCTAAAATGTAACCATTTGGGCTAAATTTTTCCATGCTGGACATGAGCCTTAATCTGATTTTTTTTTAAAGATGTAAGCTAAAAAGCATAGCCATGATTAAGAACAAGGCTGGGGAAAATGGATTGTTTTGCCCACGTTAGAAAAAAAACAAACAACTGTGGTCACCTTTCTTTGAGGAGCTCCAATGATTCCATGATTTGGAGGAAGAGTTTGAAATTTGTAAGGAATGTCCCAAAATCTATTCAAATTTGGCTAAGCTAACCCTTTGAAAAAAAATCATAGATCTGTAGTCCTAAGCAGTTGAAATACCAAAAGATGTATGGGACATGCACCAACCTTTGGCTGCAGAGAGTTGAGTAGGACTTTCTGTCAATTCCAGTCGCCAAGCCCAGGCATCAGAATTCAGAGCAAGGATGCTTTCCCTCCTGTGCTCTCAGTATCCCCATCCCTTTCCCCAAACAGCCTGGTTCTGGGGAAAACTGCCTGAATAAAATGTGTGTGTGGGGGGCGCGGGGGTAGGCAGAGGGGGCAAGAGGTAACACAAGGGTAGTGTGGGGGGTAAGGGGCAAATGTTGGCATTAAGAAAGTAGAGTATAACATGGAAATTGATGGGGAACTGAGGATTGAACCTGCTATGATGAGAGAAGGGAAACTGGGACTTGGATCTGAGGGGAAAGATTCAAGGACTACTTGGTCATAGAGTCTGGGACTGGGAGCTTGATGAAAATGTGAAGGGGGTAGAATTGGGACAGTGATATTTTATGTGGAACTTGGGAGGGACTGAAGCTAGTTGAACAAGAGTCTCAGGTTGTATGCCAATAGTACTTGGGAAAAAATAGGGCATCACTGGTCTGACAAGGATCCGGGGTGGGTGAAGAATGAAACCTTCTGAGCAAAAAGACTAGGATAAAGAGCTAGATGGGAAGGTTGAGGCACCAGTGGGAATGCAAAGGGTGGACTGGAAGCTGTGAGTGTCAGAGAGGGCATTCATGTGAGGAGCTGGACTATGAGGCCTAGGAGTGGATGGGAAAGGCTGGAAGTGCTGGAAGAAACTTGAATTAAACAAGGATATTAGGACTGGGAATGATTAGGGGAGTCAGGAAATGGTACAGGAAGTCTAGGGGAGGAAAATAGGACTGACTGAGAGACCGCAACTGGAATTAAAAGCCTAAAGAATTGAAACAGGTACTGGCTAGTTGGGGATAATGGGGATGTGATGAGCAAAGAGTAGGGACCTTTGTGGTGGATAAAATGTTCAAGCCCTATTAGAACTCATGTGGGTGTTAATAATAGGCCACAGGACCACAAACTAGATTTTTTGTTTAGTTTGCTTTTTAAAAAAGCTTGACAATTACACATGCATGTGCAGGTGCACATACATGTTAAAATAATTTTAAGGTTGCAAAGTCAGGCATTCAGTTTTGGGTAATAGGAGAGTTAATGTTGCCTTTCTAGGGTTTGACAAAGAAAATGTCACCTAATTATTTTTTTCTCTTAACATGGTTAAAACAACACTTTTCCTCAGCAAGAGGCAAGGATTTTTGTGGGTGATCCTTTTGTGGGTGGGCCAGCTGTATGGTTGAGAAAGAATGATATATGTTTTCAATGCAGAAGAATGCACTCCATTTGATTGCTTGTTTAAATCAATCTCAGCCATGCAGTTGGTCCTATATGAGCTATCATCCACAAAAATACTTGCCTCTTATGTATATTCTGGATCATAATGACTGGAACTTCATTCCAGCATTACCATTTTTCCTTATCAGTGTTCTCATTACTGCCTAAACCAACTGCCTGGGAGCCTAGGGTCCTGGGACAGTGGCCTTGGGTAGAGGGGCCCAGCCAGAGTAAAGTGGGCCAAGGCCAGGGGGCATCATCCTAGACAAAGACCTAAGAACTGAAATAAAACATCCCTGCCCCCTAGGGGCAGCCTCCTTCTCCCATTATAACACCAAAACATGCTAAGTGAGACAAGAGGGTAGGACACTGACACGCCAGAGGTGGCAGGATCCAGGCAGCCACTAGAGGATGACTTTGCTATCCCAACAACAGACCTTTTTACAAAGGCACTGAAAATAGAGTAGTTTAATGGGAAATGTTGAGCAACCTTACTAATAGATGGTGTGTGCTACCAGCACCACCTATAATAGAAGTTAGCTATAGGTAGATTATGTTCGTTCGGTATCTCTGTGCACTCTGAATACTGATATGATTTCTTTATTAATGAAGAACTGTGCTGCATGCTGATTTTTTTCATTGTAATTTTCATTTGTTTTTTACCGAATAGTATGAGCAATCCTGAATCCTGCACATCCCCACAGAGTAACTCCTAGCTTTCTTGCAGCATTCCAATGATCTACTATTTTTCTCTTTTAAAGGAATCACCTCTAGCCATGAGGAGATGGACCAATCCATTCCCTATTCAGTCCTTGCTCTCACTGCCAAAACAGTTGCCAGTTACTGTTGTTTTTGATGATGTTTTGCATTTTATGACAACTGTGTACTAGGACTTGGATTAAAATCATCAGTTCATTTCACATAGACATAAGACTTCCAGCTCATATTCACAAATTTCCAGCACCAATAACTTGCAAAGGATTTAACCTTGCAACCTCCAAATGAAAGCCACTTATCCCATTTCTATTCCCTTAAAAGCATGTAGTGCCTCTCCAGTAATATATTCTACTTTTTGCCATTTCTAGAGACTATGCCTAAACTACATCTGTGGATGTGGTAAACTGTCCTGGCTTCTAATACACGTCAGTGTTTAGTCTTTTTTTTGTAATATCTAATTTATTTTCTTTCCCTTTTATTAGTTTCATTTTGTATTGCCATCCTAAACCATGTTAAATAATTCATTCTCCCTTGTATGTTCTCTCTCAACTATTTATAGAACACAATCAAAATCCCAATTCACCCTGTTTTCTTTAGATTATTATGTTAACTTCCAGTAGTTTCCTCCAGTTTGCCTATTTATTAAAAATGGAAAGCTCTAAACTATAAGCAGCATTCATTGTAGTCAAAGCAAACTATATACAGAGCAATTATTACCACAGACAAGCACATTTTATTCAAAATAAGACTCAGCATCAATCTCTAATCTAGTGTTCTACTCCACCCACGTACCTTGGCAGAAGAACATTGATCAGCAAACTGTAGGGCTCTGAGAGGGATGAGAAGAGCATAAGAACTGCCATTTATTGGGTCAGACCAGACCAAAGGTCCATCTTGCCTAGTATTGTGTCACACAGGGGCAGAGAGTGAATGCTGAAAAGGAGAGTGGACAGGGGTATGACCAAGTTTTTTTTACTGTTCCAATTGCACTTGCATCCTCCAGCATTGAAGGTCTAGGAAGTTCTGATTTGGAGCCTGTACCCGTAACACTCATGCTCAATAGCTACTTATGTACCTTTCCTCCAAAAATTTATCCAATCCCTTTCTGTGTCTGGCTAAATTGTCAGTTTCCACAATATCTGGTGGCAATGAGTTCGGCACTTTAAGTATACACCGTGTGAAATAGAACCTCCTTTTGATAGTTTTAAACTTAGTACCTACTACTTTTATGACCCTTAGTTCTTGTATTGTGAGAGAGAGTAAATAATAAAACCCTATTTATTTCCCCTCCCTGCAGTATCTCTTTTCTAAACGGAATAGGCCTAGCATCTGTGGTCTCTCCTCATATGGAAGCCCCTCCATACCGCTAATCTTCCTTGTTGCCCTTCTCTGTACCTGCTATAGTTCTTCTATATCCTTTTCAAGGTGTGGGGACCAGAACTGGGCACAGTATTCGAAGTGTGGATGCTCCATGGATTTAAAAGTGGTATAATGATACTTTCTGTTTTGTTTACAAATCCCTTCTTAATATTCCCTAACATTTTCCTCTCTCATGGCATTACCGGCTGCTAATTACATTGTAATAAGCAAACTCTGTCAATATTAACATCCTGGGGCACTCCAAAGAACTTTTACAACCTCAAGGTATTATCAGAAATAGAATTTGGCCTTAAAATGACAGAGGTTCTGAGTGTTTCGGGCTATTATGTATACCTTGGACAATAAGGGTTTGTTCAAAGCTTATTGTAAAGTATATTGTGATCTGTAATTTTCCTTGTAAAACTAATAATTAAGAACAGATACAAACATAGAAAATTAAAGTCGGAAGGGACCTGAGGAGGTCATGTAGTCCTGCTCAAAGCAGGACCATCCCCAATAAGATCATTCCAGCCAGGGCTTTGTCCAACTGGGACTTAAAAACCTCCAAGAATGGAGACTCCATTGTCTCTAGGTAACCCATTCCAGTGCAATGGATTTTCTCTTTGCTGTCAAATGTAATTTAGCCTGTTTTTTGCAGAAATTGTAGCAGACATTTGTGCCATCTTCATTTGTGCAGTGGTGTCGTTTGAGTCATTTCACAGCAATGTGTGTGTATGCCTTAACCCAGGGCAGGCAAATATTTCAGCTGGAAGCCACTAAATGAGTTTTGGTGTGGTGTTGAGGGCTGCAATAGTCCCACCCCTTGACAGGTGCCCTGTTCCCTGGTTGTCATCTTGTGACTGGAAGTCCCATCCCCTAATCCCTGGTCTTCACCACTGGAACTCTCTTCCATTGCCCAGGAAGTATTCCTTTAAGGAGGGTTTGCTTGTATATTGTGCATGGAGGGGTGTGGCGGCTGTGTGTGTGTTTGGGGAAGTATGTGGATGGGGTGTGTGTGGGTGTGTAAGGGGTGTGGATAAGGTGTGGGTGGGGTGTGTGGGGATGTGGAAGGTGTGTGTGGGGTGTGGGTGTGGGGTGTGAGTGTGGGTATGGATGAGGTGTGGGGTATGTGGGACTGTTGGGGGTGTGTGTGGGTATGATAGGGGGTGGGGTGTGTGGGATGTGGGTATGGTACAGGTGGGGTGTGTGTCTGGAGGGATGTGTGTGGGGTGTATAGGTGTGGGGATGTGTGCTTGGGGTGTGGGGTCTGTTGGAAAATGTTGAATGTGTGTGTGGGTATGGGGGGGATAAGGTATGTGAGAGGGTGTGGGTCCATGTGTGGGGGTGTAGGTGTGTGTGTGGGGTGTGGGTATATGTGTGTGGGTGTGTGGTTGGGGGGTGGGCTGTGTGTGGGGGTATGGTTACTGGACTTACAGCT
>NW_005842826.1:424261-427312 GCF_000455745.1 Alligator sinensis | reverse complement strand
GGAGAATGTGCATGGAGAGGAAGGGCATGAAGGAGCTCAGCTGCTTACAAAGCCCTGCTGGGCAGGCACAGGGGACAGGTGGTGTGTGGGGGGTGGGGGGGGGTCTGGGTGTATGTGCGTATGTGGGATGTCTGTGGGGCAGTGCAGGTGGTGTGTGTAGGTATGGTGTGGTGGATGGTTGGGTTGTGGGGTGTGTGGGACAGTGATGGGTGTGAGTGTGGGTATGGTGGCGGTGGGGCATGTGATGGGGTGTTGGTGCATTGTGTGGTTGGGGTGTGGGTGGGTTGGGTGTGTGTGTATGGGGGGCTTTCTCCCCCCTTCTGGCTTCTCCCCTGCTCGCTCTTTGCGATGTGGCTGAGCCCAGCCCCTCCGTAGCTCAGGGGAGGGGGAAGAGGTTGCCTGCCTGGCTCACAGAGTGCTGCAAAGGGTGGGAAAGCAACTGCTACTGGCAGGCAGCAAGAGAAGCCCCTAGGAGAGGGGCAAGGGGGACAAGGAGCTGAGCCTGCCATCCTTGGTCTGTCCCACACCTGCCCAGTGGGGCTGCAGCCAAGCCTGCACTGGCTCCCGCTGCTGCTGCTGCTTCCATCCCACACGCCTGCCTGGTGGGGCTGCACCAAGCCCACCCTGGCTCCTGCTGCTGCTCCCACCACACCTGCCTTTCCTGTGCCTGCCTGGTGGGGAGCTGTGAGCAGCCAAGCTCCTTCACACCCCCCAACCATCCACATGCTCCCCTGCCCAGCTGTACACAAAAAGGGCCAAAGTGAACTGCAGGCAGAGCCCACCCCCCTCCCTTCAATGCTGCAGCTGGAACAGGAGGAGGAGTTGCTGGAGGCCAGGGGAGCCCAGCAGTTGCAGCAGCAGCTCTGCCCAGAAGCTGTGCCTGCTGGCTGGGCTGGGGGTCTCAAGGGAAGCTGGGAGTGTAGCACGTGCTGCCCCAGGTGGGAGCAGGCGGGACTCAGCTACATGCAGAGCACAGCAGGGGCAGCTGCCAGCAGGGCCGGATACAGTTAGTTGGTGGGTGCCAGCCTGTGGGCCAGATCCAATTAGCTGGCGAGCTGTATTCAGCCTGCAGGCCATATTTTGCCCACCCCTGCCTTAACTAACCCCTGATTGCTGAAAGTACCAATTTAGGAATGCTTCACTGGAAATTAAAGTGAGCCCCCTTGAGTAACTGTTTGTAGTCCCTATGGGGAAATCAGATTCCTATGAGTAAAGCACTATGATCATCTGCCACAATTACCTTCTTGCTATCTGCAAGCTGTACCTGGTTTCCTTTTTAATTTTTGCAGTTCTGTCAAGTATAAAGAGATGATTTCAGATCTTAGGAGATGGCTTTCCTCATTGTAGTTCCTATTGACTTCAAAGATGCTCAAGTCCATGTGCTTCTCCATTATTTTTGTAGTTCCACTTTGGCTTTTCTTTCTAAGCCTCCAAGACTGTCAGCATATGCTAATTATAACATTATTTAATATTAAGTTATACTAATACACACTTCTTAATAACACTTAGCACCTACATCATGTTTTACATTTTAAAAGCCCTATGCAATCCCTAGAGCCCACTGGTGATCTAATTAATGGAAATAAAACACAAGACTCATATGGCTCAGATTGAATCCCTGCCAGGGGAGAGACATGAAACCTGCCTTTTAACCCAATAGCCTCATGATTCTAGCAGCTGCCCAAAAGTGGGAGAGATCCAGGTTCTAAATTGTGTTCAGCCAGAGAGGGGTTGAGCCCACACCTTAAAAACTCCAGAGACTGTTGAAAGTGACCCACTGAGCCATCAAGAGAGACCAAAAGGAGAGCAAACAAGAGGAAGCCAACACACTGCTGGTTTGTCAGGATAGTGCCCTGGATTCTGACTCTGCTCCCATCTCCTAATCCTGCTTCTGCATCTTTCACTAGTCATTAGAGAAGCTGCACTGGAAGTAGAAGCATCTTTCCTCTATGTCTAGTCCCACCAGACTCTTTGTCTCCATCTACTCCTAATGCCATCCTTCCCTGCCAGTATGGATATTGTACCTTCTATATTTAAATCAGATGGATTTCTCCAATCGCTCAGTGTAAATGCTGATTGGGATTTCATGGAAAGTGCAGGAGAGGAGAGCAGCTCCCTGTTCTCAGCTCCATTGGCCCAGCCCAACCTCAGCCCAGAGGTGTCAAAAGCAGAAACTAGAGAGAAATGTGTCTTTACCCTAATGCCCTGGGCAGGAACATAAACAGGCTGGTTGTACACAGAAGCTTGTTGTTGAATGTTGTCAGCATCAGGTGCTAAGAAGACTTCTGAGATTTTAGCAGGTGAGGTTTAAAAGAGACTTTAATGAACATTTTGAACATTTAATGTTCAAACTGCTGTTTCTCACAGGCTTCTGCCTTGGTTAAACTGAGGTAGATTTTCATGGGGAGAGCAAAAAGCACATTCCTGACAAAAAGTCCATCTTCCTTCCAAAGTTCATGTTCATTCAAGAGCATGGTAGGCTTTTTTTTTTAACCATGAGCCAGACAAGGTGTTTTCACTTAGCGCATGTGTGCATGTGTGTGTAGGAAAAAAATGTCAGTCCAAGGCAGATACATAACAGGGAAACTTTAAACCCTATTGGTTAAAAGCCAGTAAAATTATCATCAACTGACAATAAAGTATAATGGCAACTGTTGGATGACTACTAATAACCATGTCAGGTCAGGGCAGCAAGCAAACCAACTAGCCCCCAGCTGGCCCTAGTTATCCAAGTGGGCCTGGCTGCCAGTGTCCTAACTGCGCTGCGTCCTGCTTCTTGGTTTCCTGGTTCCTGGCATCATCATTGTTCCTGATTTCTGCTTATTGATTCCTGGTTCCTGCTTGCCAACTCCTTATTCCAGACTCCAATCTGGATCCCTTTGCTCCAGCCTGATTTGCCAGCTCCTGCTGCTTCCTTCCCTCTTTTCTCCCCCCAAATCCCTTACTTCTGACTTCACTCCAGAATGCAGTCTTATTGATTCATAGATGTTAGGGTCGGAAGGGACCTCAATAGATCATCGAGTCCAACCCCCTGCATAGGCAGGAAAGAGT
>NW_005842826.1:417227-423832 GCF_000455745.1 Alligator sinensis | reverse complement strand
CGACTCATGTTCATCTTGGAGTCCACTAGGACTCCAAGATCCCTTTCCACTTCCATGCCTCCAAGCAGATCATTTCCTAGGCAGTAGGTATGCCGGACATTTTTCCTCCCTAGCTGCAGCACTTTGCATTTCTACTTGTTGAATTGCATTCTGTTGTTTTCCGCCCATATGTCCAACCTGTCCAGGTCTGCTTGTAGTTGTTCCCTGCCCTCCGGCGTGTCCACTTCTCCCCACAGTTTTGTATCATCCGCAAACTTGGACAGAGTACACTTCACTCCCTTGTCCAAGTCGCTGATGAAGACATTGAAGAGTATCGGTCCAAGGACCGAGCCCTGCGGGACCCCACTGCCCACACCCTTCCAGGTTGAAACCGACCCATCCACTACGACTCTCTGGGTGCGACCCTCTAGCCAATTCGCCACCCACCGGACTGTGTAGTCATCTAAGTCACAGCCTCTTAACTTCTTTACCAGTATGGGGTGGGATACCATATCGAAGGCCTTCCTGAAGTCTAAGTATATGACATCAACCCCTACTCCTGCATCCAGGCGTTTTGTAACCTGGTCATAAAAAGAGACTAGATTAGTCAGGCATGATCTACCTGCTACCAACCTGTGCTGGTTTCCCCTCAGCATAATTTTTCCTGCAGGGCTCTCGCAAATGTGAGCCTTGATAACTTTTTCAAAGACTTTGCCAAGGACAGAGGTGAGACTGACTGGTCTATAGTTGCCTGGGTCCTCATTCCTCCCCTTCTTGAAAATGGGGACCACATTGGCCCTTTTCCAGTCCTGCCTGCTCAAGATGGCCTCGCAAGTGACTGTGGTCTGGATTTCTGGATTCCTGCTCCTGATTCCACTGACTCAAGGCTCTCGCATAATGACAGCTACACCTTGGTCCCTTACAGACCTCAGCCTCCTAATCTGCCTGCTCCTGACCCCTACCTCTACACTCTAGCTGGGACTGTAGCTTTATTCATGATCCCTTAGGCTCTGATCCTCTGGCATCATGCCCTGATCGTTCACATCCCAGTCATATTCCAGACAAATCAAGCCTATCAGCCCTGCCTAGAAATTCCTGGAGGAATTTAAATTCAATTCCTTGAAGATTCCTAACTCATTCTGCAATGCAGTTCATATTTCTTTAAGGGAAACTAGACACTCCATTTCATGTAAGGTTTTGTTCCTTACAAACGGTTTGGATAAAAATTCCTCTAAAATACCACTATTTTGGAGGGGAAAGTGGGGTGGAAGTGAAGGAGCTTCTTTTATTTTTCCTTTTATTTTCTCCTTAATATGAGCTGTCATTTAGACCAAGGAAGGTTGGATACAGTTTCCTTCAGAGCTTAGCCATATGACTCTTTTTTTAGACAGAGGATTGCACAACAGTGACACAAAAGTGACAGAATATATTGCCTTTGCTCTACTTATAGTAGTACTCTTAGTACTACTACTCCTTCACAGAGGGTGCATCTACACATGAAATTAATATGCATAAAGCTTACTGCACAGTAAAATACTACGTAGTAAACTTTCCCTGAGAGCACATATGCACATGCGCCCGCCCATTGGGAGCAAATTTGCTCCTGACAGGAACAGTTCAGGCAAGGATACTCTTGCCTTTCTCTGCTGCCATATAGCAGCCAGGGGGAGCTCTAGGCTCCCCTGGGTGCCAGCCCTGGGCTGGCAGCGAGCACCAGGGTCAGGCCTGGACTCCAGGGGGTTGGGGGAGCTGTCCCACCTCTGCAGCAGCTGCTTCCCACCACACACCCCTGCCCCAGGCAGCGACTTGCAGGACAACCTGCACTCTGATCTCAAAGCGGTGGCTGGGACAATATTCCTTGCCCCAGGGCCATCCCAGGGGGGCAGGGGGCGAATTGGGGCAACCGCCCCAGGCCCCATGCTTTGGGGGCCCCCATGGAGCTGGAAGGAGCAGCAGTAGTGCAAAGCTGGGCAGAGCGGTAGCTCTGCATCCAGCCACTCACTACCCCACCCCACCCACTGCTGACGCTGCTGCTGCAAATGGAGGCTGCAGTTTCTTCAGGTCTGGGGCCCATGGGATCAGAATGGGGGTGGAGCCCCACACGGGGTGATTTGTCCTGGGTCCTGCACTCTACTCAGGTCGGCTCTGCCCTGCCCACAGAGTAGGCAGTTCCCAGGCCCTGGCTCTGAGATCAGAGCTGGGGCTGGGACATTGTTCCCTGCCCTGGGTAGCTGCCTACTGCTGGGGGCCGCCTCTGATTTCAGAGCCCAGGTGGGGACAAAGTCCTCTGTCCCCACAGCAGGCAGCTCTTGGGCCCTAGCTCTGAGATTGGAGCTGGGGCCTGGGAGCTGCCTGCTGTGGGGACAGGGGGAGTTGTCCCAACCCCATCTCTGATTGGCCAATTGGAGTGGGGTCTGGGAAGCAGGCAGCTACCCAAGCAATTTGCTCCCAGTCAGCTATGTAACCATGTGCTACTGTGCATAATGCACAGTAAATCTACTACTTGCATATACAGATAGTAGCTTATTTTAATGCACAGTAGTTGCTGCACACAGTTACATAGTGATGCTTTACTGTGCAGTAGATTAGTGGGAAGTGGCCACATCTGTGGGAAGTGGCCCTGCATTAATGAAACATGAGCTGGGTAACACAGATCAGAGATCAACGTGTCCTAGAATGGCATGACTTTAAGCTGCCTAGCATGTGTTTAAAACTAGTTCCAGGTGTTAATGTGTGGATAATCCAGGGGTTAAAATCTCCAGGAGCCACCTAAAATTAATGTGTAACAAGACCCTAATATTACTTTCTTAACTCACAGGGATGTTGTGATAATAAATTCATTAATATTTATGATGTGCTCAGATGTTGTAGTGATGAAAATGATGGGAAAGTAGTAGTTCTGTCCTCAGAACAGTGTATGGATAGTGTGCAGGAAATAAGTCACAGGTCAGCATACTACATAAGATAAAGAAAAATGTCAGATAACTGCATTTTGTACTGAAGGAGGCAGGGATTGTGAAAAAAAAAAGTATATGACCATGCAATTAAAGTTGCTATCATCATTTTGCCCTGTGGTTAGATTGCTATGAACTGTGGGGGGTTTTGCCTTCCTCTGTATCGGGGTCGTGGTCCTCTTTCTTGGATCTCTCAAGCATATTTTAACAACACTTGCTGCAGCAGGATGCTGGCCACCATTGTTCTCCTGCTTTACCTGGGGCAGGTTAGGGTGCTATGCCTTGTGGTTGTGTGACAGGATTGCCCATGTAATTTTAGTAATAGATTAGACAAGGATGTGCTTGGCATGGTTTAGATAGGGATGATCCTGCCTTGAGCAGGGGGTTGGACTAGAAGACCTCCAGAGGTACCTTCCAGTCCTGCTTTTCTATGATTCTGTGATAATGCACATGAACAAGAGAACTAAACTGGAATGCCACAGGAGATCTTAATAATGGCTTTTTTCTTATAATGTGAGTGCTTGATTTCACGGTCTTAATAACATATATATATATTTTTTAATTTTCTGGGTGTCATTTTTCTGTATAACATGTACCTGTAATGCTTTACTGATATTCAAATGAACACAAAACATTTTTCCCACAGATACTTTTTGTCTCTAGGAACTGTTCATGAGTCTAAAATGGGTAAGTTCCTGCTTACAATGTTTATACTATAAATGAAACTGAAGAGTTGTCTTATTCATTTGAACATTTTCTTGAGGAGGACAAAAAGGGGTAGTGAAGGAAATAAAACACAATTAATTACTTGTACTTGGTACAATTACTTTACCTGGTTTCACTAAAGTCAGTGGGGCTTTCGCTATTGACTTCAATTGGGTCAGGATTTTGTGTTTAGACTTAAGGAACATAATAAATTAAGTAACCAGACTCTGAGCACTTTCTCACAGTATATTAGGACTGATGGATGGAACTCATGCTAACTTTCCAAATTAGGCCATAATTTAGTAATGTTCTTCCTGATTGTTTAAGAAGCTGAACATCCCCTTCATTTACCTGTCAATAGGTTTATGCTTGTGTTTTTGTATTCAGTGAAATAAATTTGAATGACAGGAGTTGGAAATTAAAATATGGAAGCTGTCTGAAATAAAATCTCATAGTAACTAAGTATCACTAGGAAGAAGAGATCATTTTTAGGATTATTTCCTTTAGCACAATGGTGCCCAAACTTTTGGCCCCATGAGCCAGATGAGTGGGCCCAATCCAGCACACATGAGACTGGAACCCAACCCAATGCACACTGAATTAGGCCCCAATCCCACATGCCATATTGCAGCCATAGCTATAGCATCAGGCTCTCACTGGATTGGGCCTGCTGCCTCATCCCCAGCCAGCATATGCTGGTTCAAGCCCTGCCACCCCAGCTCTGCACACCAGATCAGGCCCCTGTCTCAGACCCAGCCTTGGCCCTGTGTATGTTGGATCAGGCACACACCTTAGCTCTGGCCCTAGCCTTACATGTTGGTGGGATCCCACGCATACAGCCATATCATTTGGCCTTTAGGACTTGGAAGTTTGGCAGTGAGGGAGCAGTGGAAGCATTAATTGCCACTGTTTCCCTCCCCACCAAATTTCCTGACCCTTGATGAGCCCCGCAGGCCAGATCACACAGCTCTGTGGGCTGGATCTGGCTACAGGCTGGAGGGTGAGCACTTTTGCAATAGGATATGAAATACCACATGAGATTGAGATAGGATAATCATACTAACTGTTAAAGGAATTGTATTACTCTCTCTTAATAATTTGAGTTTTTAATTGTGAGCATGATATTCTACTTGTTAAACACTCTTAAGATTTAAAGATGTATATATATTTGGTAAATGACTTACCTCAGTGTCAGAATGTTTTTTTATATCTGAACTTCCCATTGTGAATGGTTTTAATATCACAAAGCATTCATGGTGGGATTGCATTAAATGAATCAAGCATAATGCTGAATTGTGATCTGCTATTTATGTTAGGACCCGCACCTGAAATACTTAGGACTAATCCAGTGACTGCATATCAAGGAGTTTCAAAATCAGCCCTTTTACATTTGTGGGCTGGCCCTACTCCACTCCTCTACGCTAAGGTGCATAAGTGCAGTCCTATTCCACTCTGCTTGAATCTCTGAAAAAAACTTAAAATGTGGGTGGGTCATCCTTCTTACTGCTTTTTCTGACTGTTTAAGGCTGACAGCAAGGTACAAAAAGAGATGAATTGATGAATTTTCAAAGCTTGAACCAGGCTGGAATAATACTACCCTTAGGTGCCTAAATCCACTTACTAGGGTCTGACTATGAAACATTTGGTCAGCTACCCCTTTGTGACATGTTTCACGGTGCTCATACACCACCAAGGCTGTCCTTCAGACCAAAACCCTTCTCCTCCATCTGTTGTTTTACCACTAAGAACGTACCAGAGGCCAGCTCCTTGGCCTACAGCATGTCAGCTTTACCTATCTCACCCAGATGTGGGCAGTATTTAGCAGAAATTTTGCCAGCTTAAAGAATCACTCCTTTGGAGCAGCTCATGCTAAAAAATTACAGATCACCTCCTCCAGAGAAAAGGCCTGCCTGTAGGGGTCAAATGCTCTGAAATCATACTTACCACTGACAATTAATACATTATAAAAGATAACAAAAAGATATATTATAAAAAACAAACCAATCATAAGAATTCAGTAACCATTTGTTGACATACAGAGAGATAAGAACAAACAAACAAAAGAAAATATCAGAACAATGATTTCAACCTTAGCCCTGCATCTTACTCTAAGCCAGGCTTGTCCAACATATGGCCCATGGGCTGCCACACTGACCGCCAAGGCATTTTCTGAGGCCCGCGGTGCTGCGACGGGAAATGAAAGTAAACACAGTTTACTTTTGTTCCCACCCTCAGCAGCTTCCTAATGGCTGATGAAGGGCTAGGGAAGAGATAAGGTTCCCACACGCACCACATCAGCTTGACGTTGCTGACGTGGTGTGTGTGGGAAAAGGAGTGGCCATGTGCCTCTCGGGACAGAATGAGCCCAGCCGGAGCAGCAGGGGCTCAGCTGCACTTTCCCCCTACCTGTGCTGGTCAGTCCCGAACAGCACACGGCTCCACCACTGCCTCTGCTGGGTGGTGCTGACCTGGGCGGGTTTGTCCCATCCAGAGCAGCATGCAGCTGAAGCCAGATTCCCACGTGCTGCTGGGGATGGGAGCAAGCTGGCCAGGTCGGCACCAGCCAGCAGAAGCGGCAGCGGAGTCATGTGCTGCTTGGGACTGACCGGTGCACACAGGGGGAAAATGCAGCTGAACCCCTGCCACTCCGGCTGGGCTCGTCCCATCCCGAGTGGCACACAGCTCTGCCGCCACTTCTGCTGGCCGGGGCAGCCCCAGCCGGCCTCCTCCTGTCCCCAGCAGCATGTGGGAAGATGACTTCAACTGCATGCTGCTCTGGATAGGATGGACCCAGCCAGGTCTGCACCAGCCAGCAGAAGCAGTGGCAGAGCCGTGTGCGGCTGCTTTTCCTGGCCAGTGCCGACCCGGCTGGGCGGGGCAGCATGCGGCCAAAGCTGGCTTCCCACGTGATGCCGGGGATGCCCAGCTGGGTTGGCACTGGCCAGCAGAAGCGGCGGGGGAGGCTCC
>NW_005842826.1:414620-416012 GCF_000455745.1 Alligator sinensis | reverse complement strand
AAGCGACCAAAACACTGGCTTGCATCCATAGATGCTTCTCAAGCAAATCCCGGGACGTCATTCTCCCCTTGTACTCGGCCTTAGTGAGGCCGCAGCTGGAGTACTGCGTCCAGTTTTGGGCTCCACAATTCAAAAAGGATGTGGAGAAGCTTGAGAGAGTCCAGAGAAGAGCCACACGCATGATCAGAGGTCAGGGAAGCGGACCCTACGATGACAGGCTGAAAGCCCTGGGGCTCTTTAGCCTGGAAAAGCACAGGCTCAGGGGGGATCTGATGGCCACCTATAAGTTTATCAGGGGTGACCACCAGTATTTGGGGGAATGTTTGTTCACCAGAGCACCCCAAGGGATGACGACTAGGTTGAATGGTCATAAACTACTACAAGATCGTTTCAGGCTGGACATAAGGAAGAATTTCTTTACTGTCCGAGCCCCTAAGGTCTGGAACAGCCTGCCGCCGGAGGTGGTTCAAGCGCCTACATTGAACACCTTCAAGAGCAAACTGGATGCTTATCTTGCTGGGATCCTATGACCCCAGCTGACTTCCTGCCCTTTGGGCAGGGGGCTGGACTCGATGATCTTCCGAGGTCCCTTCCAGCCCTAATGTCTATGAAAATCTATGAAATCTATGAAATGGAGCTTTCACTTCTGATGAAGCCAAAGTCTTCAAGCACCCTAAGCCCAGGAAACTAGCCAAAAACTTGCTCTTACTGGAATGCTTGCTCTCATGGCAATGATACTTGTCCTTATCTAGCCATTTATGTACTTCTATTATTAGGGAACTTATACTAATCAGATGACTTCCAGCCCCCAGATGTGCTTCTGTTTATCAGACCAGAAGTCTTTCCTGATCCAATTATAATTAGGAAATGTTTACATCCTTTTAGCCTAATTCAGTATCCCCAGTTATCAATTGCCAGGAAGACAGTTACAGTCTCTCACTTATTTCTCCAACTGTGGGAAATCTATTTCCTTGAATAACGTGTCATTATTGCTAGAGGCCTCACCTTTTAAAATGTAAATTCATTATTGCCTAGAAAGCCTGCCCTCTGTACCTTGGATCACATCCACAGGGGCCTATCTGGCTGACCATGACACATACTCATGTTGAATGCTAATTAATGGGGGGCAGCCAGAAGTTACAGTTTTTGCACAATCAGGCCCCTGAAAGTGCTCTACAGCCATGCCGTGACACACATGCATGGCTCTAGAGTACTTTTAAAGTGGTGGATTGCTCAAAAAGTAACCCTCCTCAAATGTGGTATAAGATTTAGGTGCTCTATTTTGGAACACCTTAGGGAACTTGTGTTCCCTAGGGTTAATTCAGTTTTTAACCTTTTGGACTCAAGGTCCCCCTCACTCCAAGCTGCAGCCCCCTGGCCCTGCTGGTGCTC
>NW_005842826.1:413290-414582 GCF_000455745.1 Alligator sinensis | reverse complement strand
TTCCTGCTTGTGCCCCTCACTCCCCACCCACAGCAGGGAGAGTATATAGGGCAGGGGAGGACATGACCCAGATGTTGCTGCTCCCCTCAGGCCACCCACGCTGCCCCCCACACCTCCTCTCCAGTGGTGGGAGGAGGTGAGGGCAGGGAAGTCTCCCCCTAACCCGGATCTGTTACTCATAGATTCATAGATGCTAGGGTCAGAAAAGACCTCAACAGATCATCGAGTCCAACCCTGTGCCTAGGCGGGAAGGAGTGCTAGGGTCATCTGCCTATCCAGATGCCTATCCAGATGCCTATCTAGCCTTCTCTTCCAAGGGAGCACCACCTCCCTTGGAAGCCCATTCCAAATTTTGGCCACCCTTACCGTGAAGAAGTTTTTCCTGATATCTAGCTTAAATCTGCTCTCTGTCAGTTTGTGACCATTGTTCCTTGTTACCCCAAGAGGTGCCCTCCTGAACAGAGCATCTCCAATCCCTTGCTGCGTCCACCTAATGAATTTGTAGGCGGCCACAAGATCACCTCTCAGCCTTCTCTTGCAGAGGCTGAAGAGGTCCAGGTACCTCAGTCTCTCCTCATAGGGCTTGTCCTGTAAGCCCCAAACCATATGAGTGGCCCTCCTCTGGGCCCTCTTGAGTCTATCAACATCCTTCTTGAAGTATGGTGCCCAAAACTAGATGCAGTACTCCAACTGCGGTCTGACCAATGTCACATAGAGGGGAAGTATTACCTCCTTGGTTCTATTCATGATGCATCTGATGTTGCATGATAAAGTGCAGTTAGCTTTGCAGATGATTTCGTCACACTGGTGACTCATGTTCATCTTGGAGTCCACTATGACTCTGAGATCCCTTTCTGCTTCTGAGCTGCTGAGACGGCCACTTCCCAGCCAGTAGGTGTGCTGGATATTTTTGCGCCCTAGGTGCAGCACTCTGCACTTGTCTTTGTTGCACTGCATCCTATTGTGTACTTCCCACTTTTCTAACTTGTCCAGGTCTGCCTGCAATCGTTCGCTACCCTCCGGAGTGTGCACTTCACCCCACAATTTAGTATTGGCTGCAAACTTGGACAGAGTACACTTCACACCCACATCCAAGTCATGATGAAGATATTGAAGAGTACGGGTCCAAGGACTGAACCCTGCGGGACCCCACTACCCACATCCTTCCAGGTTGATACCAACCCATCTACTACCACTCTCCGGGTTGTTACGTCTCAGCTGTGTGTTCTTGGGGCACAGGACACACGCTGTCTGACTCACAAAGAATTCCCCCCGCCGGCCCAAACCCACAC
>NW_005842826.1:394836-412323 GCF_000455745.1 Alligator sinensis | reverse complement strand
AGAGTGGAAGAGGTGGGCGGCAGCGTGGCAGCGTGGTGTCTCAGCCACGCGGCAGCACGGCATCTCAGCAGCGCAGCAGCGTGGCAGCGCGGCGTCTCAGCGTCAAGCTGAGGGGGACGTGGAGCTGAGCCCGGCACCCTCCAGCCGGCTCCGCGAACCCACAAAGGGGGAGAAGCATCCACCTGGAGGGCAGCGGCCAGGACTCACCGCCATGGCCAGTGCCTTCCCGTCCCCGGCTGTTTCCCTGGGGGCCGACTGCGGTCGGTAAGGGGCGGCTTCTCGCTTATTGACCAATTCGCTTAACGACCGAGGCGTAGGAACGGAACTCGGTCGTTAAGTGAGGAGTGCCTGTACTCCAATAATTGCCTTAAGTCTGTTAAAAGACTATAGTAAGATCTGGAAAAGTCATGCTAAGCTGAGGCTTGTTCACAGCAAGTGAAAATCCAAAATCCTGATGCTGCAAGCTATCTATTGTTTCTGAAGAAACCATGAGATATCCCATCAGTATATCTGCTCTCCATAGCAATTTCAAGCTGGGTCCCAAGTATCTGGTTACTCCCTAACCTTATGTGTTTCCTGATTATTAATCAATTTCTTGAGACGTTCCAAACCAGATAACCCCTTGTCAAGAGACAAGACAATGATTTACACTATTGAGAATGCTTTGAAGAAGCTGAACTGAGGGTATAAAAATCTGTAAAAAAAAAGCATCACTGTGTGTGCTGACACCATCCCCTGTTGTTCTCGGGACGCTAGAAGAACAGATCATCTCCCTTCAAGGATTGTGCGATGAACTTTACCTGTCAGCTTTGCAACCTGAGTACCTTGGACTGGTGAGATCCCGGCGCTCTCTCTCTTTTCTCTCTAGCCATAAATTTCTGAACCTGAACTGTATTAGTTAAGCTTGTGCTAAGTTTCCCCATATACTTAGTGAAACCAGGGTAGTATTGTCATTGTTTGTGTTTGTTTTTCCTTTGCATGTCTGTTACTATTAGTACCATTATATATTTCATAGACTTAGCAATAAATAACTTTTATAGTCAAACTGATAGTAACTGAGTACATTTTTCCTTCTTTACTTTTCCTTCCTCCCGTGCTCTGCGGCAACGCTTCTTTTACCTAAGCTAAAGATCCCTGTGAAGCCCAAAAATACTGTGGGGTCTGCTCATCAAGAGGCCAAAGATTGGGATGTGCTGAGTTTGAAACACATAAGGGGATCAGCTGGAAAAGGCTGATTGACCCAGTTTGACTCAGATGTGCCCTTATGAACTGAATGCTGGCCCATGAGGGTGTCAGCTGGACACCCAGCTGGATTTAGAGGGATTCTGTTACCTGTGTGCTTGTGTCTGACTGCAGTTTGTTGTTGCTCTGATGAACTGATTCTTGGCATATAAGGGTGTCAGCCTGTCCATGCTGATCAACCCGGCTGGGTCAGGCATGTCACGTTAATTTGTGTGCTTTTGTGTGTGTATGACTGATTTGGTGACTGGAGGAACCCAGCCCCATTGAAACTGAGTCCTGCAAGATAGCTCCATTGGAGGTGAGGGCTTGCAGAAGGGAGATATACAGCTCTGTATAGAAACACAAGCAGCACATTGACAGAATTACCAAGACCCTAGAAATGTGTCCCTAATAAATGAGCACACCCCAAAGTAATGGGCAAATCTGGTAACACGGTGCGACCCTTAAACCAGTTTTCCACCCACTGAACTGTGTACTCCTCCTGCTGCTAGCAGTACAGTTGGCACAGGGGTTCCAGAGGTGGCAGCAGTGAGTCTTGCCACCCTGCTCTGCCTACCCACCCTGGTTCCTGGTGGCTTGTCTGGCCACACTACAGCCCTATGCCTGTGCAGGCACAGAAATGCAGTGGGGGTTACATGTTCCCCTGATGCATTGCCTATGCTCCCCCACAACTTACCTGCAAGGAGCTGCTCTCCACCACTGCCTAGCTGCCATGTGCGTGTGTGTGTGTGTGTGTGTACATGCACATGGCACCCCCTGCTGTATTGGCCTCCTCCCGGGCCCTCCAGCCCCAAGCAGTCCTTTGCAGGCTCGAATGCTGCCAGTCTGCAAGGGGGAACCCACAGTTTTCTACACTTTCCTCCTTTAAAGATAAATCTGTGATTTTCTCCTTTAACACAGAAAATCCGTGTTTGTCCATGAGACTGGTGGCAGCACCAGCAGTGGGGTCAGCCTGGGTGTGGGCTGCCACAGCTGACCTCTGAGATCATGATCACGCTAGATCCACAGCTCCCACAGACCCCCTGAAACCTGCTGGGGGGCTGCAGCCCCCTGGTTGAGAACTGATGGGTTAACTTGTTGTGCAATTGGGGCTGGTCTGTGCCATGTCCCTGGGGATGCCAGCAGGAAAGGAGGGGAGAGGGGAAAGCCAGCAGCAGCAAGCCGTGCAGCCCCCCCAAGCCCCTCCCTCCAGCTTAGGCTGGGCAAACCTCAGCTGGCAGTTCACTGCTGCTGGATTCCCCCTCCCTTCCTACTGACAGTGCCAGAGCCCCATTATCTTATTACTCAATCCTGGCCATAACATAAAAGTATCAAAATACATTAATATCAAATACCCTAACTTATACAAATGTATAAGTGACAAAACCAGACACTACTTATCTTTAGCCACTTGCAGAGACTATAAATTCATTTAAGGTGCACAAGACTATTTTGGACCTGATTCAAATCCTACTGAAGACAAGTCTTTCCATCAAAGAGCTCTGGATTAGGACTTCTGTGACTTGATTATTTGCAGATATCAAATACATTCTAATTACATCAGTCCTGAATAATTTAATAATTTCACCTGCCGTAATATTGACTGTAGTTTAAACAAATAGCTGATTGAATCAGCTTTAGATAAAAGCACTAAAAAGCCTGGCTGAAGCACCTGATCTATACAGATGCTGCAGAGTAGGATGTAACACACTGCTTCTTCTGGTAAAGCACATTTTGAGGTTTCTTTTTCCATGCCTGTGAGCACTCCTAGAGTTTTAAAAAAGTTTGGTGTTGGAGTTTGTATTGCTCGGTAGATAGATCCCACATCATACTTGTATTTGATAAGCTGACTAATCTCATAAAAGATTGATGAGAATCACTCTTCAAAGGACTGTTTGAAAGTTGAATGTCAGATATGCAGCATGCCTATTATCGTTAGTGATAACTGACCCAGTAATGGTCAAATAGTGGCAAAATACTATGACACACAATATCAACACAAAACATAGGCAGGTGCAGGAAAGACAGAGGCTCTTTTTTGCAAGCTAACTGAAATGATGCATATCTTGCTGCTATGGCAACTATCTGTCCTCTATGAGCTTGTGTGCCTAAAAATGAGTTTGTGAAAAGATTGTCTGTTTTTGTGCCATTTGGGCTTTTTGCTTGGTCCACCTATTTTGTTGCAAGTGAATTGCTTCAAGTAATTACTTTTATATGTTCATCTAAAAGTAACTTGGCATTATTGTCATTTAATATTTATTCCTGAATGCTACTTCTATTGTTTTGTGCCTTATTTCTACTTGAGGTTATTAAAAGACAATTCAAAAGCAGTCCCTTAAATTAATTGCATTGCAATATTATGTAATTTTCTTTTTTTCCCAAAAGTGTGTTAGAGGTGTGAAAAGAAATAAACCAGAAATCTTGTTAAAAAGGATTTTGCTTATATTATGTTTTCCAAATCCTTGATAGGTTTCAAATAAAAAGCATGTGCTGACATAAGTCCCATTTTCTTTTGTTTGATGTTGAACAGATTCTTAACCATTACTGTGCTGTCTTTTCAACTTTTTGTTTTCATCTGTATTGCTAAATTTATTTATAAATTAAATTGAACATTTGTCTTTACAGTGTAAGGTATTTAGTAAAAACTGAAGATTTTAATGTAAGTTAGAACCCACATCACTACTAAAAACAGTTCTTCTGAGATCAAACCTTCTAATTTGGCATTTTAAAGTCAAACACAAGTTTTTGGGTATAACAGAAAAGAAACTAAATGTGAACTGGTCTGGTTATTTACCAGTTCACATAAAGCCTTTTCTCCAATGGAAATTTCCGCTAGCCAAATCTTTGTTTTCTCCTATTGCCAACATAGCTGCATTGTCACAGTGCATACACAGTTGGCTGCATATGCCAGCCCAGGATATCCTGACTATCTGTATTTATGGCAGTTAATGCCATGGTACATCATAGGTTGGCATCCCAGTCTCTCTGGTGCCATGCTCTGCTACAGTGACCTGTATGGTAATTTTGCAATATATTCTGGCATTCTGGTACAGCACTTACATGTTTCCAGTACTCATAACTTTTGTGTTGTGTTTTGAAATCCTATCTCTCTGCCATTAGTATGGAAGCTGCATGTGTCTGCTTTACAGCAGACTTAATGATTCTTTTTGTATATGCAGTACTTCACTGAAAACTACTACATCAATGACTAGTGATTTAATGAAGATGTCAAAGGCACTGTGAAGAGGATAATGCAGACAGTTAGGTTGCAAAAGTTTCCCAGTCAATTGTAAAAGGTGAGATGGAACATTTAAGTCTGAGAAATGAGTGTTCAGTTGTCAGACTGGATATAGATCTGGGATGAAGCAGACCTTTCAAATGTGGAAGGCCACACTCTAGAGCTCTGTGTAAGCTCAACTCAACTCTGCCCTCCAGCACTGAGACACCAAATAAGAAATGCCTTGACAGTGAAGAAACATATGAATATACAGTACCATGGACTGCTGTTGATTAGTGGGCAGTCAATTTGGGACTGGAAAACCCACACTAGTAGTGGTGCTAATTTGTGAGGGCAAGACCATTATCTGTATCCTGGTACACACAATTGTGAGTCTGGGCAATGTGCAAGGAATAACAGAGGGATATGAAGTAACTGACTTCTGGACCTTTGATTGGGCAGTAGATCAACATGTGAGTATGTGTGCAGTAATGTTTATAAACATTAATGTTGACCGGCCTGGAAAGTCACACTATAATCACAGCTTTAGGAACACAGAATTTTTCCAGAAGATATGAGCATGGACTTTTTCACATTGATGGGTTTGAGATATTAATAGTGATTCTGTGGGACCTGTCCTACTTGTTGCATGTGTGGCTTGTTGTGGCAGTGCACTTGCAGTGCCTGCCACTTTAAGGGCTGAGTCAAGCAGCCAGCAGGTGCTTGATTGCGGCAGCCATTTTAAAACACTGGCTGCCTATATAAACACAGCAGTTTTCTGGTTTGCTGCTGGCAGTCCAGGTGGAAACACTGCCTGGTTGAAAGACTGTATGAAACTTCTTGCAGGTAAGAGTAGGAGGCTCTTGGTTCTGGGCATGACCTAAAACTGCACCCTGGGGATAGGTGGCCTGGTGGGGCTCCCCTGGGGATAGGTGGCCTGGTGGGGCTCCTAGTGGCATGGGAAATGCCAGGCCAGTTACCACCCTGGTGAAAGGTGGCTCAGGGTGCCTTAATTAACCCCAGCTCCCACAACTGAGTGGGTAACCCCATAGTAGGGCTGAGAAGGTGAATCCATGAGAGAGAGTGGGCTAGATGCTCAAGAAGCCTGACTTGGGGCACCCTTGACTGGTCACTGCTGGGGCCAGGACCAGAAGGGCCAGGTGCCCACCGTGAGGGATGCCCAGAGCCGAGGGCCTGGGGTTCTGACTGGCTTTGGAGGTGAGGCCAGGGTCTGTGGCCAAAGGTCCTGGGAGGTGGGGGGGCACGCCCAAGATGGGGAAAAAGTACAGGGAGCTAAGTAGCCCAGTATGAGGGTGGAGTAGGCCGCCTGATGGAAGAGATCGAGTTGAGGTCCAGACTGGAGGATTATGGGGTCCAGTGTGGGGCTGGAGATGTTAAGAACTGTGATGCCATCTACAAGGCATGGGTCTCTTCCATTTACCACCTGTTTAGGGAAACAGCAAAGTCGTGGCAGAAGAGACAGGGTGGTCTGCCCCATAGAGACAGGTGGGCAGGCCGGCACAAGACCCAGCCCTGAGCTTGCCCCCTGTCATACTGGTGATACCTCAGCTGCAGAAGGGAACAATATCACTGCTGTCCAGGAAGATCCAGGATGATTCTAAAGCATGCTTTTGGTATCTGGGAGGATGTTCACTGTTCATTACTAGGTAAGTTCTTTATCAAGCGAAGGGTTCCTATTGTTATTGCTACTTCTTGTGTATCATATAATATGTATGAGGCAAAGAAGGGAATCTTACTGACAAGGCAGAGAAGCAAAGTGGAAAAACTGTTAATTTTGAATAGCTAGACACAAGAGCAATTCTAAGTGTTAACTGAGGAGCCATACAGATGAAGGAGGCATTAAAAGATTGCATTGAAAGGATGTTACAGTATTAAAGTATATGCTACTTTTGTACTACTTTGGTATGCACAGGTTGTTGAATTTAAATAATTTATAAACAACTGTTAGGATGATTTTGGGAGGAGTGGTACTTTGGTGTTCAGTATTTCCCAATAAATTTACTGTGACTATCAAATAATATTTCTACTGCATGCAAATAAAAACTGTAAATGCCCTGCGAACAGTAAAAAGAGCTGTAAATGTTGATGGTATATTTGAGTATAAATGTTGAGGTCATTGTTGCATTACTAAGGAAAGTTTAAGATGCCTGTTGATCCAATATTAATCAAAATTGTTGCAAGTATAGGCATAGCTTTCCTCATTTTCTATTGCCATTAAGTGGAATGAATAAGGACATGGGTTATGCCTACACTTTGTATGAAAGGGGGATGTATTGCTCATTGAACAGCAAATTGTGAATGGGGCACAAAGGCTGTAGAGGAAATGCTCCTTTGGGTATTTTTCCATGACATCCAATTTTTCTTGCATATAACACTCTGGAGCAAGAGTTTTTGAAAGGAAGAGTGAAGAAAAAAAGATCTTTCCTCATGGGTGGATCCAGGATTTTCTGAAGTGGGGTATACCACACAACTCTTCAGACCATGGGGCGATGGGAATGAGGTATGGCTGAAGTCTCTGGACTGGCAAGGGGCACAGGGAAGCTAGGGATGGAGCAAGCACATAAAGGGAGGTTGGACCTGCCCTCCACCACCGTTGCTATCCTCAGATGACCCCAGGCCAGGGGAAGGCCAAGAGTCATGCCTGCTGTATAGGGAGTGACTGAGCAAGGAGCTGGGCTTAGCCGGGGGCAGTAGTAGAGGCATGCAGTTTTCTTCTTCCAGTCCCTGCTCTTTGCCCACTTCTGCAGCTGTCCCCTGCTGGCTGAAAGCAAATGCTCAAAGGAGGAACCTGCATGCTGCTGCTACGGTCCTCAGCCAAGCCCAGCTCCTCACGCACTTCTCCCTGCAGCCTGAAGCTAGAGTAGGGCAGGAGTGCCTCTGGGCTTCCCCCCATGCCTGAGTCAGTCAGGGACAGTGGAAGCAGCAGGGGGTAGGTTCCTCCTTTCAGTATCTACTGAGTTGCATGATGGGCCATGGGATCTTAAGGTGGAATGCGTTTTGGTATGTATGCCCTAGGGTAGGAGGGGACACCAGGCACATGAAGGGTCAGGGAGAGGCGAGACGGTTGCTAGCTCATGTTACGAGTTTTGATGGTTCTGGCTGACCTGTATCACTCTTGAGGGTAACAACAGCCCAGAGAAAGGCTTTAGGCAGTTTGGTGTCACCATGGCTCATTTGCTGCCAGGTATTTAAAGCAATGGTCCCAGCAGAGCCCTTTGTAGAGGGCATAAGAAGGTGTCTTATTCAGATGGAAAGAACAAATTGAGATTCCTCATACTGTCAGAGGAAGGCTCAAAGAGTATGTGCTGAAAATGTGGTCAAGATTGTCCTCAAAGTCTGATGGATTGACAAAATACTCTTCAAAGAGAGAAGATTTGACCCTGCCATCTAGCAAGAAACCAAAGGAAAGAAAGTCCCTTTGAGCCAAAAATATTTCTTCTGCTTCTTTCCTCTCCAGCCAAGTATGGCATGGGAATAATTTGTTGGGACTATGGAAATCAAGCTTCAAAGGGAAGGCAGTGTCTTTAAGTTTACATTAAATGTATGCTGTGAAAGTTTACTGTAAAAAAACAAAACCAAAAAAACAAAAAACACACCACCCCCCCCCCCCCCCCCCCCCAGTACAAAAAAGAAAAAACCTTTAAGTTCTGACCAAATAGACACTGAATTGCCTCCTGGAAATATGGGGGTTTTTTTGTCCATGTTTAACTGCTTTAGTTGTGCTTGGATATCTGGATCAGCATATTTTTATGATCCTTAAGCACATTGAATTTCTGATATATTGGTGTTTTATGATAGCTAAAATTCCATTTTGATGCCAAGTTATGCTAGCTACCAAATGGTTTTAATAGTCTTATTTTATTGTTGAAAGATGGTTGTAAAATAACCTGCCTGCTTTAACAATCAGTCTTTGTTATTTGTTCTCTGACTCTGTGAAAGGGGGCCATTCTTAGAAACAAGGAAGGGGGGAGTTTTGGACAACACAACATTAAAAACAACCCAAAACACTTAAAGTATGTGGTATTGCTCAAATTTAATCTTGCTTTCTTTTCCTTCTGGGCTCATTTTGGCTATTCTGGATTTGCAGTTTTGCTGTGTATCAAAGAGTCCCTGGCTCTCCACAAAGTTTGAACCTCACTCCACATCTTTCTCCTGTCACTGCTCCTTTTTCTTGGACACTTCTGTGGTTTCCCTACTCTTGTCACACAAAGGTGTAAAAAGTCACTCTCAGATAAAGGGTAAGGTTCTCAGCAAGCGTGGCATAATTCTCCTCATCATAGACCTGGCAGGTCTCTGAGATAGCCAAGAACTTCAGTCAGCTGCTTGCATTCTTGAGTAGGCCTGTGAAAGATCCTAGGGATATGTCTAACATACTCTGTTCTGAAAAGTGGTTTGCATTGTAACTTTGTTGCTCCTTCAGGCTTTTCTGGGGCAACTGCTCCCGCCTTACGTGCCAGCTCTTGCCAGTTCTTTGAAACTCCTTCCTTATGGTCCCTCTCTGGTCTCCCCTGAGTCAACCGTGCTGCCCCTTTTATCCCCCTCCAGGTGACCCAAGGGGCCAATCAGGGGACAAGGAGGGTGAGTCTCTGGGGCCTGACTGGTGAGGAAAGGGAATCCCAAATCCTCCAATCATCTGTTACATCTTCAAAACCCCTGGTCCAAATCATTACCAGATTGGTGAGGAAAGGGAATCCCAAGTCCTCCAATCATCTTTTGCCCTTTCAAAACCCCTGGGCTAAGTCACTGCCACCTAGCCTGTCACAATCATATGTCCAACACAACACAACAACTTTACTTCTTGCTGTCAATTTCTTTATAAAAAGAAAGGCTCTGCGACAGTTCCATTAGTGTACCTTTGCTGCTGCTGCTACTGGTGTTGAGCTAGCTAAGTTATTTTACCTGTTGTCATGTAAAGTGGTGGACCAGGCATGAGGCTGTAGGGGAGGAGGAGGCATCACTGGGGCACACTGCCATGTTGTGCAGAGGCCCCAGCACCAGGAAGGGTGCACCTTAACACACACACAGTGTCACCCACCCACATCACGAGTTTTGCCTGTTAGCAGCCAGAGGTGCAGGGCCTCAGAGGACAGACTCCCCCAGCAAGACACACACAGCTGCCAGGCTTTGTGGCCTGGCAGCCCCCCCCCAAACCCCTGTACTTATCTTCTTGAAACTTGGCAGGCTTTGTGGCCTTAGCAGAGGCCACCACCTCTGCAATTTTTACCCCCCTGTGGTGTAACACATACACGTGACATGAGTTTTGCTTTCAGGAATTTGGGGTGCAGTTTCCCTCAAACCCCTAAATCTATCTTCTTGAAATTTAGAAGGCTTCATGTGCTCACCAGAAGCTACCATTCCGGTAAGTTTCACCCATAGCAGAGACAAAACAACAAAGTTATAGATATTTCATTGATCCCCCATTATACCCTATGGCCGGATCTCCAAGGCGGCTCTGAAGTTTTGGAGACACTTTGGCCGGATCAAAGCAGCAAACCAATCCAGAGCTCCAGATCAGATCGCTGACATCTGAAGCAGCTGGATCTGAAACCAGATCGAATACCTAACTACTCGCACAGGCCTAGTAATCAGCAGAAAGAAAGTTACAGTCTGCAGAACGCATTCATTTGATACAATTTCTTGTTTTAACTAAGGAGCCTTCAAGCAGAATGCATCTCAAATATTGGGCCTTACAAGAAAAGCTGGTCATAACTCATTTAAAAATACTGTCTTCAGTAAAATGTTCATTTAGCAGTAATGAATGAGTTCTTTATTTTAATGAAAGAGAAGATTACTGTCAGACCTGGCTAATCCAGAGTTGCTTTATCTGTTTATATAGTCATTTTATCATAAAGATTTAATGACAGCTTTTCAAATTAAAGTGGTGTGTCATGGATATCTAAAGACCCCTATAATTCAGAAGAATATAGGGTTTGTTTTTTTTAGGCCTATCCAGATTGGCCAAACCTGACTATAAATTAAACTTAAGTTGTAAGTTAGTTTGTTTCTTTATTCTTTCTTCAAAATTTCACAGCTTTTGCATTGGCTCTTCTAACACACTCTTGCAAGTTACACTATAATATGCTTTTACTGTCATTTCTAGCTTTATATCTGCACAATTGTCCTGTCTTCTCCAAAGAACAGAATGAAATGTAGAGGAGAGCAGGAAAGAAACCCTCCTCACTTGAGCACTAGCCCATCTGCTATCCCCTGCACCTGGATTGCCTTCTGTTCTCTTCCAACCCACTGGCCGCGTCTACATGAGATGCTAACTGCAGTTGTGACTGTGCAGGAACTGGAATTACTGCACAGTAGTGTCCCCAAGTGGCTTGATGGTGATGCTGACTGCTTGTTACTAATGTGCACTAGTATCTTATCAGACTTTGTGCCCCACAATGCTACTGTGCAGTAGTAATGTTGGGGAATCTCCTCCAGTTTCAAGCTACTGTGCAGTCAACATTTCATGTAGACACTGCCACTTACACTCAAAATTGCACCTTCAACATCTTCCGGGTCTTAATTAGATGGGATAGATATTTGCTACCTTATTTAATTTTGGCATGTGGAAATTAGGGCTAGAGCATTTTGTGAGCAAGGGCCTGGACAGGCTGGCGTGAATGGAAGCCTGGAGCAGTGTCACCTCATGCATGAAAGCCTATGGAAGAAAGGGAGATGCTTTTTGCACCTTTTTCCACCTTGTGGAGTCATCAGAGCTAGGCTGTATTTGTATTTCAGTACTCTGATTTGTATTTCATTACCTCAAAATGATGTAACCCTTCCCATATGGCCTGATATTTGTCACCCTAATACTTTGTACATTAAGTAAGTGTTGGAAAAATTGTGCCCTTAATAGGCAGCGGCTGAGCCCAGTGCACATCTGGGCTTTAAGCAGCAGTTCCTACAGAGAAAGTTAGTAGTGCTTGCCTTTTGTTTTTGTTTTTTATTGGTTTGATTTTTTTGAAGTAGGGGTGGGAGATGGGGAAGGTTTTTAAAATCTTAACTAAAATGTATGCAGGCAAACTCCATAGCCAGGCTCTTCTGTCATTTCTGAACTGGGCTTCTAGTTTCTCTGCTACACACACACATGGCTTTGAGGTCAAACAAGGCAGAAGAGAGTTTAGCAAGGTACAAGGCTTTGACATTTGCAATAAAAATATCCAGAGTTTGGGAATGAGAAGGCTTACGTGTAAAATATCAACTGTTCCTCTGAAGAAAAACAATCATGTTTTTCTTGTGACCACTTCCTGATAGATGTTGAGGTGGATTTTCCCACCACATTTTTTTTGTGCATGTGTCATCTCCGAACCAGTTACAAAGACCAGATCTTTTCTTGCCTTCAACCTTTTGCTTATGCAACATTATGAATTGTTGGGGTTTTTGTGCCTCTTTTGTAAGTGCTATGCTGTTTCTTTTTTTAAGGAGCACAAAGTAAGTAACTTGTGTTTTCTTGAGACATTGTGTACAAAAGCAGTTAGCTGGGGTGGGGGGAGGTTATTAATGATCACCTGTGATCAAAAGGGATATTTTAGGACAAAAGTTTTAATATCTACATGGATTGCAACATGCATTGGGACCAGTAGGAACTTATTTACTGTCCAATATTTTCAGTCAGTGCTTATCAATAGCTATGCAGTTTAAATATGCTAATTTAAACATTCAGCAGTCTGTGTCCAGTCCAGGCACTGATGGGTGTGTGCAGAATATCTTATTTTGGATTTGATTATGAGTTGCTATGGTGCTGTTCATAGTCCAGCAGTACAAAGAAGTTGGGAATGGGCTCCGTGGACAGTCTCATGACAGAAACACTACTTGAGATGCACTATCACTGATGGTAAATTGCCCAGGTGGGATGAGGTGTAGCCAAATGATCTTTTCATTCCAGTCATTCCTGATACCTTCCCAGTCCTGACAGTACCAGCTACCTGGGTGGTAACTTGATGATGTCTCTCACCAGAATTCTGGTGATACCCCCAAACCTTTTTTTTTTTTTTTTTTTTGGCCCTTGTCCTTGTATTTGTTTGGGGGGCACAGTTCCTGTGAGTCACAAAATCAAAGCATTCTCCCTGATCAACATAGGCTGCAGCCTTACCCCTTCAGTTCCTCTCAGTCTCAGCAAAGAAGCCAGCCCTTTCCAGTAAATGATGTGGCAGGAAAATAGGTTATAATTCTTCCTTTGGTACATTCATGCTGGTATAAATTAGAGCACAGGTCAGAGATCTGAAAATGTAGTAATGTTGTTGCCAACTATAAATGTTTAAAACATGGGAGACGGCATTTTGAAATTGAAATTTCCCTTCTATCCTCACAAAGACAAAGGTTTTCGAGAGAGGTTTCCAATTTTTGATTACCTAGAGAGGAGGAGATAGAAAAATAAAGGGCAGTACAGTGGTATAGGCCAAGAGAAGTATTCCTGCCATGGTTTAATGGATGACAAAATGTCTCAATCTGATAAACATAAGAGATCAATCATATGAAACTATCATCAAAAAAGGGAAAAACCCCCCACAGAAAGAGTGCATGTTGCATTCCAGCTATTAACAACATAAAAGATTCATAGATTAAAGCCAGAAATTGTTTATAATCAGTAAATCCAATGATGCTCAAAATTTTGGGGGTTGCATGCCCTTTTGTCATACTGCTGTGAACTTCTATGATTCCATATGATAGATGATACAAAAAGTAACATTTCATGCCATGACAACCACACTGTACCTCTCTAGCAATCTAAGTGATATTGTAGAGGTGTTCCTCTTTTTCTTTTCCTTCTTTTTCCTCCATTTGTCTTTCCCCTTTCCTTTCTTTTGTTTGTCCACTTTTTCCTTTTCTTTATCCTCTAGCGCAGGGGTAGGCAAAATGGTGAATCCAGCCAGCAGCCAGACTCCATTTCCCAGCAGCCCCTGGTTCTCTTGCTGAGACTGGTTTCCATGGAGACCCCAAGAGCAGCAGGGTCATGACTGGGGGGGGCCAGGGTTTCCACAGAGACTGGCTCCACCAGTGCTGGCAGGGCATGCAGATGGGCGGGGAGGTGCTCTGGGACCAGGGCTAGGATCTTGCAGCAGTGACAGTATGGTCCGGAGCTGGGGCAGATGTGTGGTCCGCTGTCCGCACACCCCTGCCTGGGGCGTGCAGGCAGCAGATCGGAGCTCTGCCCCGGCTCTGGACCAAACTGTCACTGCCACCAGATTCCAGCCCCAGAGCAGCTCCCTGCCCAGCCATGTGCCTCGCCAGCACTGCTGGGGCCATTCTCCATGGAAACCCTGGCCCTGGGCTGCCATTGCCTGGCCACTTTTGGGGTCTCCATGGAAACTGGCTGCAGCAATGCAGGCAGGGGCTTCTGGGAGATGGAGTTCACCGTGGGCCCGCGGCCCGGACTTTGCCCACCCCTGCTCTAGCAGTTTACTGCTTACTCCCGTTTGAGAAGCAATGAACTAATCTAACCTCCTGTATAACAGGGCAAAGATGTTTACAAAGAAATTGACCACACCTAAATAAAAAATCAGGCAACAGTGGGGCACTAGCATCTATGGATAGATCACTCTCCAAGTATTTACCATATTTACTCACTTACTACATGAACCTTCTCCCCTCAAACCAGCCCTCTGTAATTGGGGTACATGTCTTAAGCAGAGAGGCTGATTTTTCTTTACTGGAATAGAAACAGAGAGGAATGTTAGAGCACAGCATCTGCTTTCCTCTGGCTGCCAAGATGGCTACCACTTGACTTTAGTCATAGTTAACACAGAACTCTGCCCTTTTACTTGCTATCTCAAAGTCACAGCTTCACTCTTGTACCTTGTGTCTGAAACAGCAATTAAGCTGGCTCAGGGTAAGTGAGCAGCACACAGAGTCTCTAATATCTTGACGAGCATGGATCCTGATTTTCTCTGATTAAAAAAAAATCCCAAATTATGGTTAAAAAAAAAAAAGTGTATGTAGTTTCATAGTTGGTAGGGTCAGAAGGGACCTGAGCAGATCATCAAGTCTGACCCCCTACCATGGCAGGAAAGAGTACTGGGGTCAAATGACCACAGCCAGGTGTTCATCCAACCTGCTCTTAAAGACCCCCAGGGTAGGAGCCAGCACCACTTCTCTTGGAAGTTGGGTCCAGATCCTAGCCGCCCTGACAGTGAAGTAGCGCCTCCTGATATCTAGCCTGAATCTACCCTCTGCCAGCTTGTGATGGTTATTCCTTGCCACTCCTGGTAGTGCTTGCGGGAACAGGGACTCCCCCAATATATGCTGGTCCCCCCTGACTAGTTTGTAAATGGCCACTAGATTCCCCCCTCAGCCTTCTCTTGTGGACGCTGAACAGTTTCAGGTCCCTTAGCCTCTCCTTGTAGAACCTGCCCTGCTGACCCCTGATCATGCGGGTGGCTCTCCTCTGGACCCTCTTCATGTTGTCCACATCCCTCCTGAAGTGCGGCGCCCAGAACTGGACGCAGTACTGCAACTGCGGCCTGACCAGTGTCGCATAGAGGGGGAGGATCATGTCGTTGGACCTGCTTGAGATGCATTTGTGGATGCATGATAAGGTACAGTTGGCCTTCCTGACTGCGTCCCCACACTGTCAGCCCATGTTCATTTTGGCATCAATAGTGACTCCAAGATCCTTTTCTGCCTCTGCTCTGATGAGAAGGGAGTTCCCCAGCCTGTAGGTATGCTGCTGATTCTTCCTTCCCAGGTGCAGTATCTTGCACTTGTCAGTGTTGAAACCCATCCTGTTCTCATCCGCCCACCCCTGTAACCTGTCTAGGTCTGATTGCAGCCTATTCCTCCTTTCTAGTATGCCCACTTCTCCTCACATCCTAGTGTAGTCTGCAAATTTGAACAGGGTGCCTTTACCCCCTCGTCCAAGTTGCTGATGAAGATATTGAACAGTGCGGGCCTGAGGACCGAGCCCTGCAGAACCCAACTGCCCACATCCCTCCAGGTTGAATAAGACCCATCCTCCACCACCACTCTCTGGGTGCGGCCCTCCAGCCAACTAGTGACCCATTTGACTGTGTAGGTGTTAACACCACAGTCCCCTAGTTTTTTAATGAGAATGGGGTGAGAGACAGTGTCGAAGGCCTTCCTAAAGTCCAGAAAGACTACATCCACTGCTACACCTGGGTCTAAGGATTTTGTGACCTGGTCATAGAAGGCCACCAGGTTGGTCTGACAGGACCGGCCTCTAATGAACCCGTGTTGATTGCCCCTAAGCATAATCTCCCCTGCTGGCCCCTCATGGACATGCACCAGGATAATTCTCTCAAAAACCTTACCCAGGATTGAGGTAAGACTGACTGGCCTATAGTTCCCTGGGTCCTCCTTCCTCCCTTTTTTGAAAATGGGATATACATTGGCCCTTTTCCGGTCCTCTGGCACCATCCCAGATTACCATGAGTGCTCATAGAGCTGTGCCAGGGGTCCTGCAATGACCTCTGCTAATTCCCTCAGCACTCTGTGGTGGAGATCATCAGGACCTGCTGATTTAAATACATCCAGTCCCCCCAGAAGTTCCCTGACCAGGTCCTCACCGACCCTAGGCCTGGGTGCGCCTTTCCTGGGTCCTATGGGGGTCCCGGTGGGAGCAGGGTGGTGACCCAGTCCCTGCTCAGAAAAATGGAGGCAAAGAAATTGTTAAATAAGTTAGCTTTGCTGTCTGGTGCAACGACAAGATTTCCTAGCATGTCCTACAGAGGCCCCACATTATATGTTTGTCTGTATAGATATAGATGTATGTATGCTGTTTCATGTAAAGCATAGGAAAATGTGAATTTGAGATGACCTTTTTTAACTGGAAATTGGGGATTTTTTCTAAGTCAGAGAAAACCAGGATCCCTGTTGGTGAGGCTTGTGGTGTGGAAACAACACTTTATTATTTACAGGAACTAAATAAAGAATAATTGGCAGTAAAGAAGTAACAGTGTTGCTACTTCCCTTGCAAGGATCTGCAGCCTAGCCTTGTGGCTCTTCTGCTATACCAGGAAATTCCTTCTGCCTCATCCAAACTGTCTCTGGGGATGCTGGGATGCCATATTTCCTGAACACTCTCTATTTCCAGGTCTTATTCTATGACACAATGGGTCATAGCTCCATTTCTACATTCTGACTTCCAAAAACAAGATGCATATCTTTTTTTGTGGGCATGTGACATGCAACAGTGCTTGAAGATCGTTAAATAATTCTATGAGAGTAATGCTTATGTAATATCATCACTATGGGTTGTCCATAATTCAGGTCTTTTTGCAATGAAAAGTTTTGTCACATACAAAATAGAAGTGGATTAACTCGTATAACCAGTTCTAATTTTAAAACCAGTGTTTTGTTCCTGCAAGACTGGGCTTTCAGCACACTCGGGGGTGTGTCTATATGTGCCATTAATGCACAGCAATAAACTACAAGGCTACCAGAAAACACTTGGGCATGCCATTTAAATGTATGCCCAGTACACTGAACCAGGTCACAGCAGCTGAGGCTGGCAGGGGACCAGGGGCTCAGTGTGCTACGGAGGAGCTGACTGGGGCATGAGGGTGCTTCAGCATAGAGCTACTGTATTTATAAGTACTACTCTGCTGCAGAGTTTATCCATTTCCTGCACTCTAATAGGGGCACATGCGTAGATGCCAAGACATTTATTGTACAGTTAATTAGTCAATGGCATAATAAATGTCTCATGTAGAATCACCCTGGGAAAGCTATATATTTTAGTACTTTGAGGCCTTTGTACACACCACAAAATTGGCCTTTAAAGTGGCTTAAATGCCCTTTTGAACTGCTTTAATGGTGTTGCTGTTTGCACCCTTGGCAGCGTATTCTCCTTTAAATGACTTTGGTACATAGCAAGATAAAATACCTCTGAGGTGTTTTAGTATGCTGCCTAACAAAGTGCAACAGTGCATGGGATGCTGGAAGCTGATGTGCTCGGGGCTTGGCAGGCACCACGTAGCTCAGGGGCTATGGGACACAGGGGCAGCCCATGCAGGCAAGCTCCACTGAAGGAAAAAAAAAAAAAAAAAAAACCACAAACCCCATTCTTCTTTCTTTTT
>NW_005842826.1:394300-394673 GCF_000455745.1 Alligator sinensis | reverse complement strand
CCCCTGCCACCCCCCCCTGCCTTGGGGCTTGCCCTGAGCCCCTGCGGGGTGGCTTGCCCCCCCTCAGGCCGATTTTGGGGCATTTGCGTAGAGGTTCTGGCCGCACTCCTGGGATGGCGTACCATTCATTATGCGGGGCGTGTGAACACGGTCCCGATGATCTATTTGAGCAAGCCCGCCTTGGTTGACAGGGTGTGCGCGGAGGGCCTGGACATTGCGGGCGTCCATTACCCTGTCACGCCCCTAGAGACTCAGGCAGTGAGGGTGCTTATTTCCAACGTCCCGCCGCACGTTTCCGGCAGGAGCTGGCCAGGGGACTCGAGGCCTATGGGGTTCCTGCGAGTCCTTTTCGGCGCCTGCCGATGGGCAGCAA
>NW_005842826.1:376297-388740 GCF_000455745.1 Alligator sinensis | reverse complement strand
CCGCCTCTCGCTCGAGTTTGAGCACGCTGTCCTCCGGTGGACGGTGCCCGCCTTTGAGGAGCGCTGGGCCCTCGAGGGGGCGCTGTGCCGAGTCGAGGCAGGACGCCTGGTCCTCGTGCTGTGAGACCACCAGCTGCTCAAGCTGCAGGGACGCCTCAAGAGGGGCCGAGGCCTTGGACTTTGGTTCATGCGGGGCGACCCCTGAGGCCTCATGGGTGTCCCCCGCTGGCAGGACTGTAAAAAAGTGAATATAGTCCGAATGTTCGTTTGTGTGTGGTTTTTTGTGGGGGTGTGTGTGTGTGTTGTTTTGTTAGTTTAGAGTGTACGGGCAGGCCTTGCAGGCCTTGAGCCCAGGCCTTGTCCATGAGGCCCAGAAATCCGGGCGTACCTGTACATGCTCATTACTAGCTCCGAGTGATCACCCACCCGGGAATAAATGTCTCTTAAAAGTCTTTCTTTCTTTCTTTCTTTCTCTCCAGAGCCTGCCTGCCTGCCTGAGCTATGTGGGGGCCTAATGCTTTCCTCCATGGCTGCTAGGGGGCCAGTGCTTCCCTCCACGGCTGCGGCACCCCCCAGGACTGCCTGGGCCAGGTGCCAGCAGGTGGGTGCTGCCTAGGGGGCCCCCACACAACTTGAGGACTGCTCAGCCCACTGGCAGGTCACTGCCCCCCCCCGCCCCTCACCCTGCTGCCGAAAAGGCAGGTAAGGATCAGGTCCCCGACCTTGTGTATATGCCATAGGGGTTTAGTTCAGTTTAATTCTCCCTAAATTGAAGCAGTGTTTTAAAAAAACCCACCAATTCAATTTAGGGAGAACTAAACCAAATTTAACCCCCATGGTATGTGCAAGCAGCCCTGGTATGTAGTGATTATTTTCCTTCTAATTTGCTTCATAACCCTTTGTCTATTTACGAAGAGTGGGAAAATCCAAGGACAGTACTAGGGTGGCAAAGGCAGCAGGAGGGACACAAAGAAATGGCACTGGGAGTATAAAGGAAAAGAACATAGAGAAGATCAGAAAAGCATGGGGAGAGAAATATGAGGGGACAGCAGAGAGAATGATAAGCATGGTAAGAAAGAGAGCTTTGGTGATGGGCAGAGCTGTGTAGGAGAGAGTGAGCTAGGAAGGTAGGGGAAATTTGGACTGAAAGGAAAGGAGAGAAAAGCAGGGAGAGAGGCTGCAGAGAAAAAGCAAAATGCAAAACAGACACAAAATAATTTCTTACTGAATTATTTTTAGCAGTTTCTAACAGCAACATAATTGGGATCATCCCTGAAGATGTTAGTATTAAGCTAAACAAAAAGGAGAGGTTGGAAAGTGTTGTATAGATGGGACCTTGAAGACACAATGGACCTGAAAGGGGAAAAAGAATTATGTAAATCTGCTCAGGCTGTGTTAAGCATCCAGAAGTCTAAGGATTTCCTCTTTATGGGGAAACTTAAAGTTATGTGAAACCTGTGTATCTTTGTGCTACCTGCTACCCACTCTTGATACAGAAGCTAAAATAGAACAATTGTCTGTGTGCTGCTCCACAATTAAAGTTTGTTGTTCTTTCATTCATTTTTATTTTTTATTGAATCTGAGCACTACACATTGTCAGCAGTGGAAAATGAGAAGCAAATTGGATAGTGTTAGTGTGATCATGTAGCCATGATGGTCCAGGAATTCTGAGGGGCAAGAATTTTTTGGGTCATGTAACTGGCTGCAGGCTTGCAGCCTGGAGCAATTAGCCAGCTGGTTAGCAGGGTGCCCACCTAAGGGGCTGCAGCTGACTCAGCCAGTTAGTAAATGGGGGGAAGTTGACTGGCTGACCCAGAAACAGAAGGGAACAGGAAGATGAAGTGTGAGAGGGGACCTACAAGGGGAGCTGACTGCATGAGGAGCAGGGATCCTGGTTTTCTCTGATAAAAAGTCCAGACCTGGGAGTTAGTTTAAGGGTTTAGGGACTGATTTTGAGCCTGGTGGCCTACTGCAGGTGGTATCTTTTATTGGACCAACTGTATAATTGGGATAAAGTTAGTTTTCCTTGCAAAAAGACCTGAACTATGGACACCCCATAGTTACGATATTGCCTAAGCATTCTATCATAGAGTTATTTAGCAATTTTCAAGCGCTGTTGCATGCCACAATAATAGTTTCTTTCCTTTTGTTCATATGTAACTTGCAAAATCATCCATTTCTACAAATTTAATTACAAACTCATCCCTGGCAGCTGACCTGAAGAAGAATGCTTTGCATTCAAAATCTTGTCTAGCTTTTCCCAAAGTACACACTTGGTCCAATAAAAGATATCACCCCAAAAAATCCTTGCCTCAAGGAGATCTGGGAGAATTTGAGATTCAAATCTATGAAGTTGGAAGCACATGTAAAAACACAACCATATGGAAGAAAAAGACGGTTTTAAGACTTCTCTACGTGTTCTATCTGCACAGCCATGGTTGAATTCAATGAGGAAGAAAGTCTCTTAGTCACAGAATTGTTGCAACTTCCTTCTGGCCTTCTGTTGTCAGGCAAAAATGCAAAAAACTAAAGGGAATTCAGACAAAGGTTTGAGTAGTACATAACAGCCATAGGGGCAGATGAGAAAAATAATAAAGTCAAATCCTTAATCTTCTTGCATATTATAGGGGAGGAAGTCCTGACTGTTTTATAACAACTTTATCTTCATAGAAAATCAAAGTATGCAGGGAATTGAAATACTGACCAAATTTGAAGAATATAGCTTGCCTAAAATGAATGAGACCTTTGAAAGATGCATAATTGTTTATGCACAAGCAAAAAACAGAAAAAGTATTGCAGACAATGCTTTGCAAGAGAGGCTATTGTGTAATGGAGACTTGTCCCTAGATAAGACTATCCATATTTACAAGATAGCCAAAGCTATACCAAAAGAGGTTATTTCTGCATTAGACATGACAGAATAAGCCATCTCACAGATTGAAATCATTTGATGATAAGTAGACTGCTAACAGAGAGAGAGAACTTACAGGCATGCATGCAGCAAGTGAAAAAGGCAGCATAGCCCCAAAGAATAAAAGTAACTATTTGCCACATGCTGCAGATCCCCCTAACATAAAAAAATGTCTCCTATGTACAGTTGAGCATATAGGCTATGGACAGACATTCAAAAAGCCTGATCCTGAATTGATTCAATCTTTGCAGGTGAGTCTAACCTGGCTAGGCTGAACTGGTTTGAAACTAGACAGACATTCTCTCTAGACGGAGGAAATCCAGGCACATGCCTGCAGTGGCTCAAGCTAGAAGCCTGGGGGCACTAGAGCAGTCCTCCCTTCCCTTCTGCAGGGAGCTGAGCTGATGGGGGCATGGTCAGGCCCTGACAGGACTCTCTCATTAGGGAGGTTTGCCTGCAGGGTTGCAGGCTTTTCCCCGCTAGCTGCTCAAGGAGAAGGAGTGTTGCTAGCCCCCTGCTAGCACTCTGAGGCAAGGGCAGGGGGTGTGCAGTGCATGCATCTGTTGATAATACAGAGCTTTTCAATCTCCCTCCCTGTTTTGTCATACTGTCTGCAGCAATCTGACAGTCTTTATAACCTGATTAGCAAAACAATAGCCTCTCTCCATTACTTCAAGCTTCTTTAACAGCTTACTGTCTGACCTGTTGATTAGCTCCAAATAGCCCTAAGCAGTCACTGTTCTGTCTGCTTGCCCTAGTGAAATTGGTGAGAGAGATGTACACAAACACCTCTTGGCATTGGCTACCACATGCCTAGGGTCCCCGGGGCTGGGGTCCCTGCTGTGGGAGGGGGTGGATTTCCTGCTTGAGCAGCGAGGGGGTAGGACTGGGGGAAGCCAAGCAGACCCTGCTGTGTCTGTAGTCTCTGCTGGAGCCTCACACAGCATTAGCTAGCATACCACATGCTGGCTATGGTCTATGCTGTGGCAGAGAGGAGGAAGGGATCCCTGCTTAAGCAGTAAATGGTGAGGGGGCGGGGAGAGTGGGGCATGGGGAAGCCAGCAGACCTTGCTGTGCCTGCAAGTCTGCTGGAGCTCTGGCCAGCGAGCAGAGAGCCCCGAGATCATACCAGGACACTGGGGGACTCTGAGTTAACTTAAACCAGCAACGGGTCTGGGACAGATGCTGCATAAATCGGTTGGACTCAAATCAGTTAAACCTGGTTCAATGTAGTATCAGACTTATCTCAAACTGGTTTCAGCCATTTTCAAATTGGTTTATGTGCACTGAATGTCTGTTCTGTTACAGGTTTAAACCAGTTTCTGCTCACTTAAACCGGTTTATGTGTAATGTCTGTCCCTAACCAGACTGAAGGACATGTTATATATAGATACAGTGAAATCCAGCAGAACCAATGAGGGGGACTGGAGTCTGCCAGTGAAAGTGCAAGGACCAATGTTTTCATTTAAACTGGACATTAGATCTCAAGTTAATAGTTTTCCAGTGATTAAAATTGAGAGAAAAAGTGAGTCCAACAAATATCACTGGCTATTCAGGAACATATACCAGCAAAGGGAATATGCATTGTTTGTATCCAATATAAAACTAGAATATACAGATGCCCCTTCATTATCATACCTAGGTGACACCAATTTTGATCTGACAGCTTGTGAAAAATGTAATCTAGTTAAGCTCCTGCCTGCAGTACAAAAAGGGACAGATGTGGGATATAAGACACTCATGTCAAAGTGCAAGGATTTATTTGAAGGGCTGAGGGTTACTGGAGGGCAGTAGCAAGTGTAGGGGGTTGCGGGGAATTGACAGTGGAAAGGATTTGCTGCTGAGTTGGATGGGGAAAGATTCTTACCTGATTTGCAGGTAAGAAAAAAAAATCCCCAGCTGATGTTCCTGTGGTATGGTTTGAAAGGGTGTGTGTGACTGTGCTACTGTACCACCTCTGGATTCACCCAAGTTCTTCCTGTTTTTTATCCATGCAGAAAAGTGCCATGTGCTCTCCAGGAGAACCATAAGGCAAAGTTAGCAAGGATAGATTCATTACAACGCATATAGAAAATTCAGGAACCTACAGAATGGGTAAGCTCCTTACTTACTGTGGAGATATATGAAGTTGCATTTGTGTCTGAATCCAAGGGAATCAACAAGACTATCAAATGAGAACATTTTTAAATTGCCAACTAGAAAAGAGAGAGTGGCTGAATTTGCAAACGCGTGATTTTTTTACTAAATTGGATGCCTCCTCAAGATTTTGGCAGCTGAAGCTAACTAATGTACATTTAATACCTCCATTCAGGAGGTACAGATGTCTGCATCTACCTTTTGGCATTGCTTCTGCTCCCAAAGTGTATCATGAAAGAATACTCATGCCTTATGAACATATTCCTTGTGTGGACACCATTAAGAGTGATATTATTTTGAGCTCTGATGAAAAGAACATGATCACAGGCTTTGGGAAGTGTTGGAGGCAATGATTTTTGCCAATTTGAAACCAGTGTGAAATGTGTGCTGGGTGTCACAGGGTTGTTTTTTGTGAGGGATATCTCCACTTAAAGGGTGAACGGGACAAGATAAAAATTATGGACATTGAAATGATGTCACATCCCTAGTCAAAGAAAGAGTTGCAATGTCTTCTGAGAATGGCAAATTACCTGGGCAAATTTATACTTAAGTTGTCTGCAAAAACAACAGCTTTGAGGAAACTTCTTGCAAGTAAAAATGGGTGGTGCTAGAATGAAGAACTGAAGGAATAATACATTGCTTTGAAGCAACAGCTGATGTAAGAACCAGTATTGAAATTCCATATTCCTAGAAATCTGATCAAAATTCTAGTGGATGCAGCTCAGTCTGGGGTCAGTGCAGTGATTCTGTATATACAATGACTGTTGGTAGCCATTTTTGTCTCTGAATTGATGGCAGAAGCAGAAACCCAGTAGCCTAATTAAGAAGGGGCAACAAGGGCAGCTGTCCCATGTACCTCCTTTGTTGGGGTGTGCAAAAATAGCCACTTCTGCAGCAGCAGCTGATAACACCTCTGCAGTCAGCATAGCTGTAGCCCATGCTGCCCTGTGCGTCGTAGCTGCCCCAGGCAGAGAGCTGCCCTGCTATGCCTCTGCAGAAACCTGATATACACAAATCGAGGAGCCATTATGGGGAATATTGTTTGCCTGTGAGAAATTCCCCAAATATGGTCAGATATGTATGTGAAAACATACCACAAGCCTTGTTATCACTGTATAGCAAATCATTAAATGACTGTACTTTAATGATTTAAAGAATGATGTTCAGGCTGTAAAACTATGACTTAGTTGTGGCCTACACACCAGGTGAATTATGTTTATTGTGAATACACTCTCTAGGACTATACACCCTGCTCTGAAAGCAGTGGAGACATTTCAGACAGAAGTACAAGCCTACATAGTTTTGTTGAGTTACCCCTTATAGCTAATAGGAAACTACAGCAAACAAAAGCAAAAATAGAGAAGCACAATTCATTTGGACTTTTGAAAGAAGTGATAATTAAAAGTTGGCCAGAATAAAAAGGTAACCGCAACTTAGCTATAAGGGATTACTGGAATTGTGGATATGAATTTTCAGTGATAGAAGAAAGAGTTGTTAAGAGCAGTTGGTTGGTGACACCAAGGAGCCACTGAAATAAAATGCTGTGGAAGACCCATGAGAGCCATTTAGTCAGCAGTATAAGAATGTAGCTGGGTGCCTAGGGTGGCTGCCGCACAAAGGGGCAGCGATAACTTTCAGTTGCTCTATAATTGCACTCACAATTGCACAGTTGCAGCAAAAGCTATATCTTTTGCCACCCCTCTCCATCAGCACTCAGGACTATCGCCCTTGTTACCCCACCCTAGTTACACCACTGAAATAAAGAAGTGTAAAAAATGAATACGAAAAGTGATGTTATGGCCCAGGATCAATAGAAACACAGCAAATATAGTAGGAAACAGTTGCTTCTGTTTGAAGTTTCAACCATGTCAGCAGGTGGAGTATCATGCACATCGGCTCATCTTTGAGACATGGAGTTAGCAGACCAAATCATTTACCTGCTGTAAATTGAAGTGTCAAAAGGGGTGTGGGATATGCAATAAGTTTGAAATGGACTGACCTGGCAAATCTATTTGTTAGAATTAGCAGAAGGTTTATTTGTCCAAGAACATTAGCAACCACATTCTAATTTTGCCTCTATCATCTGTCCTAGTAAATTATTTGACATATATGTCTGCTTTATTTAACATGGTGTGTTGAAGCCCCCGTTGAACCCTAAATACTTGCATCTCAGGGGTGATTTCACCATCATTTTATGTTTATCACAAAAGTGGAATGATTACACACAAAGAAAACAATTTTCTCTTGCTTAAACAGCTGGTTCATTCACCTTTAGGATTAACCCTCACTGGGCTAGTGAGAAAAGAAATGACTCGTGTAGTTTATGAATCATAATAGGAAAGTAGTGAATATATAAAACTGTTATTAGCCAGAGATGAGCTTGTAATTAAATTAGTAGAAATGTATGGTTTTGCAAGTTAGGCATGAGCAAAAGGAAAGAAACTATTATTGCACATTCAGCACTTTCTGCCATGCATCTGCATGATACTTGAGCAGCATGGGTTTGGGATAAAGCCCACTGAAGCCATTGGGATGGTCGCCATAGCTAAGGTTACAGGTTCTTGAATGGGGTATGCTGGTGCTCTTATCAGTATCTGGAAAATCCAGATACTCTTGATTAGAAGATCTTACACTTTGGCTCAGAGTCAATTGTCAATTGTCTAATTTGGTGTTTCATATATTGAGATTCACAATGGTGTTTGAGGGTTTGAAGTAGTGGTTTTGGGGGTTCCAAAGAGTAACAATTACCAGTGAATGAAGACGATTGAATTCTATGGCCCAAGAAGGCTCTTCCAGTAGTATGATCTAAATCTGAAACTATGGTGAAAGCAGTGAATTTACGGCATCATTGAATTTTAAGAATTGGATCAACCACTAGCATTGGTTTCAGTGACTTGAATTCACCAAACTTATCTTTATAAAACCTTTATGACCAGAATGGGACTACCAATTTATAAATGCTTCACAGTTCATTTAGTCTAGTGGCTTCCTTAATAATGGTCTAAATGTTGTTGTCTAGTTCTTCTTACCCTCATACTAAAGTCAGACATGAGGAAGGAGGTAGATTTTGACCCTACAAAGAGCAAGTATACTGTATTTTAGAATACAGGATTTTAGAAATGCAGTAGTGGCTCAGGAAACAGTGCTGAAGCAAGGAGATAGAGAATACAGCATTTTCCTATCATCAGCCCTGCAGAATAGCAAAAAAGAGCACTTAATGCAATCAGAGTAGTATTCTAAGACAAGAGTCTCTTGACATCAGTTATGTTTTCTGTAGAATTCCATTTAGTTCATCCTGTTCTGTGAGCGGATCTGAGTAAAGAAACTTCCATAGTTCATCCTGTTCTGTGAGCGGATCTGAGTGCAGAAACTTCCCCCATCCAATAAGAAAATGATCGCACAAGAAAATGAAGATTTTCTTGAGATATTAACAAACTCATTTTATAGATTAGATGAGTCTAAGGATTTAGTGTGCATCTCATTCCAGACCTGTGCAAATAAGGAAGGGCACAAAAAAGGCATGAGGAGTCTACTTACTTTCTCCTTCTTTTGTCCTTGCAAAGGGGTCTGACAAAACTGTAATCCTCATACCTCCAAAGTATTCTGAGCACAATAATACCAATAAACGCTGAGAAAGGGTAGGGTCTACCACCCTCCATTTCATGCTTCACTGGTATCATGACAGAACATATTGTCTGACGCTGTCAAAAAGTAGCAATTAATTCAGGATCACTATTCTAGTTAGTTTTTCTTTCCATTAACACATTCAGAAATTTGATCAGATATTTTTTTTTTTTAACTAGTCCTCAAGATTTGACTAAAAACCTGAAGGAAAAAGACGGCTTAAATAGAGAGCTTGCAAGAATATCACATCAAAGAAAAACTCCTTCAGGAGATGAGATCAATAGACTCCATCTAGCATATAAGATAAGAACCAGTGAATCTGATCAATAACCTTAGGTAAATTCCAATGTGAAAATAAGTTTGTTTTGGGGGGGGGGGGGGGGTTTCTCTAGAGGAACTTGTCATAAGTTATTAATGTTGAATGGCAGCTACTACACAAGTAGATCCATTGAACCTAGTAGGGTTATATACAGATAGAAGAACTATGTACAAAGAATTAATGTGTTACAATTTGAGACAGTTAAAGCAACCAGGATTGAGCTAAAACATTATATTTTATCCAGACATTGTTTCTGCTGCACCCAAGAAGAGTATTCAGTTGAATACCGGTTGAATGGAGCTGGTGAGGAATTACCACCAGTGAGCAGTTAGCATCCAGCTCCAACTACAAATGACATACATGGCAGAGCCTAAACAGATTGGGAGCGGGTCTCAAAAGATGCAACTTTCTCATGAAATCATGGGTCCTCTATGCAACTGACCAATGTGTTTGTCAGGACAAGCAAACCATGAATCATCTCCTGAGATGCACCACAATGTACCCCATAAAATCTGGCAACACCAACACTAGAAGCAGCGGCCTGTGCAGAATATTGGGAACCGAACATATAGAAAGGTTGGATTGGAGACATGATGATGAAAAAGAAATTGAATACCTACAGCTTTTGGTCACATACCAATGTAACAGTAGGTAGCATGATACACCTGGGAAGAGAGATCACCCTAGAAACTCCAGTTAGATTTTAGGCCCTGGCACAATAGATAGTCATAAGCAGAGACCCAAAGGTCACTGACATGTAGTTCAAATACAAGGATAATTCAATTTGTGATTATAGTCAGTAGACAGACTAACAATGATAAGGAGAACAATTAATAGAATTTGTGAGATTAAAGTCCTAAAAGATGACCCAAGAGCTAAGAATAAAGAAAAGGGAATATTTGTCTAACTTGGTTCATAGATTTCACAGACATTAGGGCTGGAAAAGACTTCATGAGATCATCTGGTCCAGCCCCTTGCCCAAGGGGCAGGAAGTCAGCTGGAGTCAGATCACCCAGCAAGATAAGCATCCAAGCATTTCTTAAAGGTATGCAGAGTAGGTGCCTGCACCACTTCTGGGGTGAGGCTATTCCAGACTCAGGAGACTCGAACAGTAAGAAGATTTTCCTTATGTCCAGTCTAAAACGGTCTTCCAGCAGTTTGTGACCATTAGACCTTGATTTCCCTTGGGGTTCCCTGGTGAACAGATGTTCTCCCAGTTCCTGATGCGCATCCCTTATATACTTATAGGTTGCCACCAAGTCACCCCTGAGTCTTCGTTTCTCCAGCCCCATGCCTCAGCCTCTCCGCATAAGTCCTGTTCTCTTGCCCTCTAATCACGTGCGTGGCTCTCCTCTGGACTCTCTCAAGCTTCTCCATGTCCTTTCTAAAGTGTGGAGCCCAGAGTTGGATGCAGTATTTCAGCTGTGGCCTCACCAAGGCCAAGTAAAGTTAATTGAAATGACTAATTTACAGAGAGTTTGAGAGATTTAATTTCTGATATTCCTGTGATTTATAAAGGTAACACTTTCTAGTCATGGCATCACTAGAAGTGAGACCATGAAAATCCTTTTATCATCAGATAGTGGGTTACACTACTTTCAGTCTCACTTAAACTACTAAAGAAATACTGTAGTCAGCAGTTGTAAAATGTAATTTTAAGAGAGATGCTGTCCTAAATAATTCTTTAGAAAAGGCTTCAGGAAGGTCCAAACAGAAAAGTGAGATGCTCATAAAGATAAAGGCATCTCAATAAACATGTCATGGCTTCTGTGTAGGATGACCCTTCATAGACCCTTTTCATATGCCCCAAGTACATACCTTTCAAGTGAAAAGCCTATTATTCCACCTGTCTTTCAGGAAAGACACTGATCCAACCTTTCTCCTACTGGGTCTGAGAGTTACAGCCTTGTAGCTTTTAACTGGGACACATAGGGTTAATGGATTTCACACCTGCATGGGCTTCCCTTTGGGAACCTATATGCAGTAATAGTCTACAGGGATTCAGAAACAACTTTTGGCAAATAAATTATACTTTGCTTCTCTTTACAACAGTCAGAGAAACACATTTAAAACAGCAAGAGACCATGTTAAGTATGCTTGTTATTTTAATTTTTTTTAGGTTCAAGGCTCCCCTCATTAGACTCAAGGCACCACTCCATAACTTCTATGAACTGAGCAGTGCTTACTTTAAAAAACAAATGTATTTATTACAGGGCTTACCTCCTTGCAGAAGGAGCAGGCAGTGGGGGAGGGGAAGCACCTAGGCTTGTATTCTCAGCACCCTGGCTGAGAATCACTGCCTTAGGTAGGCATGTGTTAGATGTGGCACCCTTGTTCTTGAGGACCACACTGCAACCTGCTTGCTGCATATCCTGGCATTCATGTAGCCTGTGTCAGCCTGCATCAGTCAACAATTTCCCCTTCCCTACATTTTGTAGAGTAGTTTTTACTAGGTTATTGTATCTCCTTTGATCTTACATTTGACCTGGAATAAGTTTGGAGTCAATCAGGTAAAGTGTTAGTCAACCCATGGCTTGCCTTTTATTTTCTCAAAGTCCTTTGGTGTTCCTTCTTGCAGTATCTTATTTTTGCCCTTGTTTCATTTTGTATTGGTTTCCGTCTAACACTCCAGTGTGGTTTAACTGTGTCATTTCAGGTGGGATAATATCACATAAGTAAAATAAATTACTTACACAACAGGCAGGGCATGCTGGCATGTTATAGACTACCTTATTCAAAGAGGCATGTGCTTTAATAGGCTATAGCAGGGGTTCTCAAACAATGTGATACTGCAACCCTATAAAATAATATATAAATTTACACAATCCCCCCATGATTAAAGCTATTGATTTCATAAAGATTAGGTAGCAGATAAATAAAGCACATTTACCTTTGTATATTAAATGAAATGTATTTGTAAAAAAAATACTTTATAAAGTTTATCAAATTCAAAACTGTTTCACTGAAAAAAAACCCCACTGTCAAATTTAAAACTGTCAATAGTATTCAATGAGAAGGATAAGCTTGCTTGGTAGTGCTTAGTTTTTCAAAACTGGGCTTTATTTTTGAGACTACCATTCTTATTTCATGCTCCACATTTATTTTTTATCAGTATTTGCTCTTTATGGCAGCTACTGCTGAAAACCCTGATTCACACAAGTAGGATGTTGCAAAGGGCATCAGTATTTTCATAGCTTTCTCCACTCCAGGAGATTTGCACTCATAGCTATCAATAATATTGAAAAGGTCCTCAGCTTTGCTTGTTCCTGTAATTTTTTTCAGAAGAGTAAATCCTCTTTTATTTTATCCTCATCAACAAATCTTATGTATGTTTTTAAATGAGCATCCTTAGCGTTATCTGTTGCTTCAACTGTCTGAATGGCAGATAGTTTGCTTCTCATCTTTTCATGTAACTGCTCATTTAAATCCTCTGCTATATCTGCGATTCAGCAG
>NW_005842826.1:372571-376284 GCF_000455745.1 Alligator sinensis | reverse complement strand
ATCATTGGACAATGGGATGCTTAAAAGTTGTCTCATGCTAGACTCCCTCAGCATAGTAGTAACCATGTCAATAGCTGCTGGAAGAATTACATTTTCTCCAATTGTGTGGGGCTTTTTACACTGTGCAATTCTGTATGCAACTTGATAAGAGGCAAAAAGAGCTTTTGAAGAGATGCTACTATATTTAACTAGACTCGCTTTTTGCTGCTTAATTTCATCACATTTTCAGACAAAAAAATCACAAAGTTTGTTAGCTAGCTCTTTATGACTTGTTTCTAGATGTGGTTTTAATTTGCTTGGTTTCATACTCTCAGCAGAAAGAGTTCTGTGACAAATTATGCACTGAGGCCATTCCTTGCCACTGATACAAACACGTGTGAAGCCAAGAGATAAATAGCTTTCATCATACTTTCTTGACTTACGCATACTTTAATTTGTATTACTGGTAGCTGTGGCATCTTTGGCTTTTCTCTTAACACCCCTCAAAAACTTTTCCACTTTAGCCAAAAGTTTGAAATAACTAATAACTCAACTCAATAGAACAAAAATTTAAGAACAATTTTTAAGATTATGAAAAAAACTTGCACTCAGTTGCATGCAGTCAATCGAACTGTTGACAAATAAATACTGAGCTTCAGTAACTCATACTTGTCGAGATTAGAAAACACTTCCAATGTGGATGAGTCCAAGAACACGTGATGCCACTGGGGGAGGGAAGCAGGCAGAGTGTTTGTATGTTTGGGAAGGGAAGAGAAGTTTGCAACCCCCTTTTTAAGTTGCTTACGACCCCCCAGGGGGTCATGACCCACAGTTTGAGAGCCCCTGGGCTACAGCCTACTTTGTCACATGCTATTAATTAACTTGCAGAGAGCAGAGGTACTAAACAGAAAGGAATAAGATCATTTAAATACAAATGAATACAATACTCCTGAATGACAATGATTATGATCTTGTGGGGATAACGGAGACCTGGTGGGACTCCACTTACAACTGGTCTATAGGTATAGAAGACTATAGAGGAGAGACCATGTTGGGAAGAAAGGTAGGGGTGTAGCTCTCTACACTTCCCCCACTTCCCTTCCAGCTGACACTAGCAACCAAGGAGGGTGTCTCGAAACCCTCTGGGTTAAAATACGGGGGGAGCAGGGGGAAGAGCACATAACTGTAGGCATCTATTACGGACCTCCCAATGAAGAGGAAGAGCTGAACTGAGAATTCACTAGGGTACAAGGCTGAGTCTGCTTGCTCCTGATGCTTGGTTGTCATGGGGGACTTCAATGTCCCCAACATCTCGTGGGAAGAACACACAGCCAAATCTGACCAGTCGTGTAGCTTACTCACTTGCATTGATGAGCTCTACCTAACACAAGAGGTCTATGAGGAGAGACACTGCGGGATCTGGATCTAGTCAAAGGGGATGATCTGGTGAACAATCTGAGGGTTGAGGGGAAGCTTGGTGACAGTGGCCATTGTTACGCCTCAGCTCTGTATTCTTGGGCAACCCTGGCACAGGATGCAGTCTGTCTGACTCACAAAGGACTCACCCCCCCCCTCCTCTACCTAAACGAAACTGATTAAGATGCAGTGAGAGACGCACCTAAGACCCTCCAGATAAAGGTGACAAGAGTGAACCAACTGCCCTAGGTCTCATTTGCATCCGAGATGGAACCAGATGACCGTTCATTTACATGAGAGATGGAGAACAGAAAGCCTGAAGCAGAGACTGCAGTGAATTCTGGGACCAGAGAAGCAGGGGAGCACTGCATGATGGGGAATCTGTGCTTCAAATGTTAATCAACCCATGTTCACACACACCCAGCTCAGCATTTATCAGACCAGTTCTAATCTGGATTTGCTAAGGACTTTTCCCCCCCAGACACACACACACAGCTCTAAGTTTAACAGGCATCTCGGGCCGTACATTCCCCGGTCCCACTATGGGAGGCCTATTTAAACTTGATTGACTAAAACTCAGTTGCCGGGTTAGGGAATGCTGAGGCAAGAGACCGAGTCAGAGGGGGTATGGCAACATTTGAACAATGGTTTAGGGTTCATCACAGCATCCAGCCTGCTGGAGCCCTAATCCCAGGTGTTGTCATATCTTTCCCGAGACGACTGGTGGGAGTCCTCTCCACAAAAGGTTATGAGCACCCCAATAATTGTTTTAAGTCTGTTAAAAGACTATAGTAAGATCTGGAAAAGTCATGCTAAGCTGAGGCTTGTGCACAACAAGTAAAAATCCAAAATCCTGATGCTGCAAGCTATCTATTGTTCCTGAAGAAACCATGAGATATCCCATCAGTATATCTGCCACCCATAGGAATTTCAAGCTGGCTCCCAAGTATTTGGGTTACTCCCTAATCTTAAGTGTTTCCTGATTATCAATCAGTTTCCTGAGATGGTCCAAACCAGATAACCCCTTGTCAATAGAAAAGACAATGATTTACACTACTGAGGGTGCTTCGAAGCAGCTAAACTGAGGGTATAAAAATCTGTAAGTGTGTGTGCTGCTAGAAAAAAAAGAGAAAGAACAGGAAGAGGAAAAGGAAGGAAAAGAAGTAGAAGCAGGAGGAAAGAAGTGGTGAGATCCCAGCGCTCTCTCTCTCTTTTCTCTCTAGGCATAAACTTCTGAGCCTGAACTGTATCAGTTAAGCTTGAGCTAAGTTTCCCCAAATACTTAGTGAAACCAGGGTAGTTTTGTCATTGTTTGTGTTTGTTTTTCTTTTGCATGTCTATTACTACTAGTACTATTATATATTTCATATGCTTAGCAATAAATAACTCACCAAATATTTGAAGAAGGACATTTTGTTGTTCTTGATTCCCGTGGCTAGCCTGAGTTCACTGTCTGCCTTGGCTCTTCTGGTCTGCTCTCTACAGGTGCAGGCTAGTGCTGTATAGTCCTCCTTGGTGATGACTCCCATTTTCCATCTGGAATAGGCTTCTCTTTTTAGCTGCAGGAGGTCCAACAGTTCCCTACTGAGCCAAGGAGCACCTTGGCCATTGACTGAACTTCTTTTGGGATGGAATGGACTTTCCTTGTGCTTTGAGGATTGCATTCTTAAGGAACAACATTCCTCATGGGCTCCCCTTTCTAAGGGGCCATGGTCTCTAAGTGCCTAGTTGACCAGTCTTCTGAGTTTTTGAAAGTCAGCCTTCTTAAAATTGAGGATATGTGTTTTACTGAGACACTTTCCTGCCCTGTGTTGGACAGAGAAAGTGATCAGTTCACGGTGTTACCAAATTTGCCCATTACTTTGGGGTGTGCTCATTTATTAGGGATAGTTTCTAGGGTCTTGGTGATTCTGTCAATGTGCTGCTTGTGTTACTATACGGAGCTGTATCTCTCCCTTCTGCAAGCCCTCACCCCCAGTGGAGCTATCTTGCAGGACTCAATCTCAATGGGACTGGGTTCCTCCAGTCACCAAATCAGTCATACACACAAACACACACAAATTAACGTGACACACCTGACCTGGCCGGGCTGATCAGCATGGACAGGCTGACACCCTCATATCTGAACAATGTCTAACCTCAATGTTCAGACTCATCTGAACAAAGGAGCCAAAAGAGGCAGAGGGGACCATCAGAGCCAGACCTGGCAAGCCAGTTCTGGTGGCTCTGCAGTCTTTGTCACTGCTACCACCTTAACCTACCTAAGGAGGAAGTTGACTAGGCAGATGACATGCCCCTCAGCTATCTAGTATGGGACT
>NW_005842826.1:369121-372540 GCF_000455745.1 Alligator sinensis | reverse complement strand
CTGAAGTTTAAGTGCAGTGTGCCAAAGAGGGCACCAAGGGTAGTAAAGAGTGCCACAGCTGGGGGCAATCAAGTAAAACATGGTAGAGGGTTTCCAACACCGCCTCCTCACAGAAGGGACAAGTCACTGATGCCACCAGGTCCAGGTGGTTGACAAAGATGCTGGTGGCTAGGGTCCCTTGCAGTAGTTGCCACTGGAGGTCACCACTACTCTTCATGGAGGGCAGTTTGTATACGGTGCAAGATGAAGAGAAATGGATCGGATGTTGCATTCAGTGAATGCAGCAAAAGTTGGACTATTCGTTAAAACCCTTACTGGTATGGAGCAATGAAACAAGGAAATGGAAGAGACTTGCAGTTTCTGCAGGCAGGAGAGTGCTACAGCTAGATGGCAAGAGAGGGCAATTGTGGGGGGGAATCTGTGCTTCAAATCTTAATCAACCCATGTTCACACACACCCAGCTCAGCATTTATCAGACCAGTTCTAATCTGGATTTGCTAAGGACTTTTCCCCCCCAGACACACACACACAGCTCTAAGTTTAATAGGCATCTCGGGCCGTACATTCCCCGGTCCCACTATGGGAGGCCTATTTAAACTTGATTGACTAAAACTCGGTTGCCGGGTTAGGGAATGCTGAGGCAAGAGACCGAGTCAGAGGGGGTATGGGCAACATTTGAACAATGGTTAAGGGTTCATCACAGCATCCAGCCTGCTGGAGCCCTAATCTCAGGTGTTGTCATATCTTTCCCGAGACGACTGGTGGGAGTCCTCTCCACAAAAGGTTATGAGCACCCCAATAATTGTCTTAAGTCTGTTAAAAGACTATAGTAAGATCTGGAAAAGTCATGCTAAGCTGAGGCTTGTGCACAACAAGTAAAAATCCAAAATCCTGATGCTGCAAGCTCTCTATTGTTCCTGAAGAAACCATGAGATATCCCATCAGTATATCTGCCATCCATAGGAATTTCAAGCTGGCTCCCAAGTATTTGGGTTACTCCCTAATCTTAAGTGTTTCCTGATTATCAATCAGTTTCCTGAGATGTTCCAAACCAGATAACCCCTTGTCAATAGAAAAGACAATGATTTACACTACTGAGGGTGCTACGAAGAAGCTGAACTGAGGGTATAAAAATCTGTAAGTGTGTGTGCTGCAAGAAGAAGAAAAAGTAGAAGAAGCAGGAGGAAAGAAGGAGAAAAGGAAAGAAGAAAACTCCTGTGCTGACACCATCCCCTGTCGTTCTTGGGACGCTGGAAGAGCAGATCATCTCTCTCTTCAAGGATTGTGCTACGGACTGTGCCTGTCAGCTTTGCAGCCTGAGTACCTTGGACTAGGTGAGAGCCCAGCAATAAATAACTTTTATAGTCAAACTGGTAGTAATTGGGTATATTTTTTCCTTCTCTGCTTCTTTTTCCTCCCGTGCTCTGCAGCAACACTTCTTTTACCTAAGCTGGCACAATCCTCCTCCCTTTGCGTGTGTTTACATGTCGCCCTACAGTGACATTGTTATAGCATCTTGCTTTAGTACCCTTTGGAAGTACTATGGCACATTGCAGTAACCACCTGTATGTGCAGTTAGTTTTTGATGCTACTTTGCTGTAGTGACATGCTAAGACAGGGGAGCGCGCCACTATGATGAAGTAGCTGCTGATCATGTGTAGACTTACATGATAGCTGTGACTGTAGCATGTTGTATGGCGATGTAGGACAACGTGTAGATATGCTCACTGAGACTTGGGAAAACTCCTGTCAATTTAAACAGAAGTATGATAAAGTATTATGATTATAATGAGGAGTTGGGGCTAAATTATGCCACCTGCTGATCAGCCAGTAGTCTCTTGTACTTTTTTGTTGTTGTTGTTCCATATGGAATAACAGAGCATAGAAGTCTGTCATCTCACAATAATTTGACTCTGAGGCTACTAAGTGATTCTCCCACGTAGAATGCTTTCCTGCATTCCTCTTACACTGCGTAATGCCAGCCATACAGTTTACCAGCATCTTCATAAAGCACTTTGACTACTGAATGAAATTGAGTTAGGTATTTATGGTATCCTTAGTTAACTATATTAAAAACACTAAATGTTTGTAAATAACTTTGAGCTCATGAAAAGCATTCTGACAGGTTATTTGAGAGAACATGGAATGTTTGCAGTGAAGTAGCTTTATTGCAATTGCCTAGGGTTTTATAGTTGTTCCATAAAACCTTTTAATTTAGCAGCACAGCTGATATTTCAACCATCTTTCTTTTCTTAAAAAAATAGCTAAATAAAGCAATTTAAAATATAGCCATCTCTTCTGCATCAAAAACAGGCGTTGAATTATCTTCATGCCTCCTGCAAACTGGTGAAACAGCAAAAACATAGTTTCATTGTTTCATAGTTTGTAGGGTTGGAAGGGACCTTGACAGATCATCAAGTCCGACCCCCTGCCATGGCAGGAAAGAGCACTGGGGTCAAACGACCCCAGCAAGGTGTTCATCTAGCCTCCTCTTACAGCCCCCCAGGGTAGGAGCCAGCACCACTTCTCTTGGAAGTTGGTTCCAGATCCCAGCCGCCCTGACTGTGAAGTAGCACCTCCTGATGTCTAGTCTAAATCTACCCTCTGCCAGCTTCTGACCGTTATTTCTAGTCACTCCTGGTAGTGCTTGGGGGAACAGGGACTCTCCCAATGCCTGCTGGTCCCCCCTGACTAGTTTGTAACAGGCCACTAGATCCCCCCTCAGCCTTATCTTGTGGAGGCTGAACAGGTTCAGATCCCTTAGCCTCTCCTCGAAGGGCCTGCCCTGCTGCCCCCGATCATGCGGGTGGCCCTCCTCTGGACCCTCTCAATGCTGTCCACATCCCTCCTGAAGTGCGGCACCCAGAACTGGACACAGTACTCCAACTGTGGCCTGACCAGTGTCGCATAGAGGGGGAGGATCACCTCCTTGGACCTGCTTGAGATGCCTCTGTGGATGCATGACAAGGTACGGTTGGCCTTCCTGACCGCGTCTCCACACTGTCAGCCCATGTTCATTTTGGTATCAATAATGATTCCAAGATCCTTTTCTGCCTTTGCCCTGATGAGAAGGGAGTTCCCCAGCCTGTAGGTATGCTGCTGGTTCTTCCTCCCCATGTGCAGCACCTTGCACTTGTCAGTGTTGAAACCCATCCTGTTCTCATCCACCCACCCCCGTAACCTGTCTAGGTCTGATTGCAGCCTATTCCTCCCTTCTAGTGTGCCCACTTCCCCCTACATCTTAGTGTCATCTGCGAATTTGAACAGGGTGCTTTTTACTCCCTCGTCCAAGTTGCTGATGAAGATGTTGAACAGTGTGGATCTAAGGACTGAGCCCTGGGGGACCCCACTGCCCACATCCCTCCAGGTCAAAAATGACCTGTCCACAACCACTCTGTGGGTGCGGCCCTCCAGCCAGC
>NW_005842826.1:365189-368809 GCF_000455745.1 Alligator sinensis | reverse complement strand
CTCGTAAAGCCATGCCAGGGATCCCGCAATGACCTCTGCTAATTCCCTCAGCACTCTGGGGTGGAGGTTGTCAGGACCAGCTGATTTAAATATGTCCGATCCCTCCATAAATTCCCTGACTAGATCCTCACTGACCCTGGGCCTGGGTGCACCTCCCCCTGGGCCTGAGGGGATCCTGGTGGATGGGCTGATCTGGTCCCTGTTGAGGAAAATGGAGGCAAAGAAATTGTTAAATAGGTTAGCCTTGTCGTGTGGTGCGACAACCAGATTTCCTAGCATCCTGCAGAGGCCCCACATTACCGGGTACCTTCTTTTTGCCCCCTGTGTATTTAAAAAAGGAGTACTTGTTGTCCTTAATCTGGGTAGCTAGTCCCAGTTCCATCTCCGCCTTTGCCTTCCTGACCGCCCCCCTACAGCCCCGAGCTACCGAGGTATAGTCTTCCCTGGTGATGTCCCCTCCCTTCCATTGGGTGTACGCCTCCCTTTTAGCCAGGAGATGTTCCCGTATGCTTTTGGTGAGCCATGGAAGCTTTTGTGCCCTCTTGCCCCACTTTGACCCTTGTTGGGATTACCTCCCTTTGGGCATGGAGGATCGTCTCCTTAAGGATCGACCACTCCTCTTGGACACCCGACTCCCATCCCCTCTGGGACCTCAGTACTTCCCCAACTATTCTTCTTACCTCATTGAAATCCGCCCTCCTGAAGTCCAGGGCTGCTGCCTTGCTGCTGGCTTTTGCCACCTTGCACTGGATGGTGAATTCCAGCAGGTGATGATCGCTGTTGCCCAGGTGGTCGAGTACCCGCAGCCCCACTATGAGGTAGTCGCCTGTGGCCAGGACCAGATCCAACGAGGTGTTTCCCCTGGTGGGGCTGTGTACCTCCTGAGTTAGATGGAGGTTCTGTATCTCGGCTAAGAACCTACGTGAGCAGTCAGACCTGGCTGACTGCTCTTCCCAGCAGATGTCTGGAAAGTTCAAGTCCCCCATGGTGACCACATCTTTTGACCTAACTACCTCCGTGAGCTGACTTAAGAATTCCCAGTCTAGCTCTTCCCCTTGGTTGGGTGGTCTGTAGTAGACCCCCACCATTAAGTCCCTTTCCCACTGACTTCCTTGTATTCTAACCCAGAGCACTTCAGTGTGCCCCTCATCTGACCTTGTGCTACTTGTTGAAGATGTGTATTCCTCCTTGAGGTAAAGCGCCACACCCCCACCTTTCCTCCCTGTCCTGTCCCTCCTATACAACCTGTAGCCCTTGATATTCACTGCCCAGTCGTGCATTGTGTCCCACCACGTTTCTGTGAGTCCAACTATGTCTGGCTTGGTGTCAGCTAGCAGGAGGGCAAGCTCCTCCTGCTTGTTTCCCATACTAAGAGCGTTTGTGTAGAGGCATTTGAGACCTCCTGAAGATATGTGCACTGGCCTCCTAAGCTCAGTACTACCGGGGCCCCTGTTGCTTTCCTGGGTATTTGTTCTGCTCGTTGTCAGTCTAGGCTGGGCTGTCCTTGTGGGTTTGTGCATATTTTAAAAGTCCTTGTCATAACAATTAAACAACTGTGGGTGTGTCTACACATGCAAATGATCCAGAAGTGGTTTACTCTAGAGTAAACTACTCTAGAGTAAACTCTCCCAGGCGCACACATACACATGTAGGGACATGGGAGCAAATTTGCTGCTCCTAGCAGCAGACTGCTTCTGCTCCCTGGGGCCCTGCACTGGCCCCCTGACACCACCAGGGGGAGCTGGAGGCTGTGGCTGCAGCTGCCTGAGGCCAGTGACCATCTTTAAAAGGCAGCTCCACACACTGCTTCCTAGCCAGCTGCACATGGTGGCTCTCTTGCCACAGCATCTGCCTCCCTTTGTCATGGCTACTTCAGTCCCACCCCAGCAGTGGCGTCCAGCACCCCAGGCTCCTGCTTACCACCATGCTGGCTCTGCTGGCCTGTCATGGTGACCACCATCTGGCCCAAGGCAGTCTGGGCCCTGCTGGTTCCCTTATGTGCAGTGTCCACCTGGCTGCCTTTACCATGCTATCCCAGGCCCCCTGCCACTACACAGCTGCTGGCCAGACCCCATTCTGCCACCCAGCCTCTGGCAGGGACACCAATGACTCACTCCTGAACGCCACTACTGTGACTGTCTGTGTCCTCCTGGGCCTCCAGCCTGGCCTCCTTTGGGCTGATTGGGCCAGCCAGGAGTGGTGGCTGCACATTGTCCAGACCACCTGAAATGATGGTCAGTGGCTGGAGGCATTCCAGATAACCCAGGCCACCTTCCAGGACCTTCTCAAGGAGCTCCACCCCAACCTGGAGTGGCAGGACACTACTATGTGGCAGCCCTTCCCCGCAGACACCCAGGTGGCCATCGCCCTGTTCAACCTGGCCATGCCCACCAGCCTCCACTATGTCAGCCATCTCTTTGGGGTGGGCAAGGCCACTACCAGGGAGGCCATCTTGGAAGTGTGTGACACCCTCCAAGACATGGTGCAGCACACTGTGCTCTGCATGCACAACCCCTTGGCAGTGGTGGCAGGGTTCCATGCCCTGGGCTTCCCCCAGTGCATCGGGGCCCTGGATGGGACCCACATCCCAACCACCTGCCCACCCCATGGTGACCACTCCCACTACAGCCGGCAGGGCTTCCACTCCATCATGCCCCAGGCCATCGTTGACCACTGTGGTGCCTTCACAAACATAAGTGCTGGCTGAATAGGCAGTACCAACAACACCCTCATATTCTGCAACTCCACCCTGCCAGCCCTGGTGGGGAGTGGGTGCTTTGCACTGGCGGGTGTTGGACCTCCAGCTAGGTGTGGTGGTGGTCCTGCCCCTCCTCACTGGGGATGCTGCATGTCCATTCCTCCTCTGGTTCATAGAGCCCTACACTGGCTAGTTGAACCCCCTTCAGGCACACCTCAACTGGTGCCTTGGCCAGACCCACACCCTCATTGAGTATGCCTTTGGTCAGCTGAAGGGACATTGGCGCACCTTGCCATCCACCTTGAAGTTGCCAAAGCCAACATCCCCTGGGTCATGGTCACAGCCTGCATGATGCATAACATCTGTGAGGCCCAGTGGGAGCTGTTTTGTGAGACCTGAGTGGTGGAGGTGTAGTGGGTGGAGGACACCTGGGACTGGGAGCACTAGCAGCAGTGGCAGCAACAGCAGCAGCCCCCCTCGGTGAGGCCCTGGGCAAGTTGTATATCCTTCAATGGGTGCCAAAGTACCAGGTGTGAGAGGCACTGGCAGACCATCTCCTCCTGCGCTCCCCACTGTAGCCCACCTGGATAGCTGCCCATGGACCCCAACCCCACTGTGCACCCCCAGCACCATGCTCACTGTTGACACTGGATTTTGACCCAGCACTTATACCTTTGTTCTGGGAGGGTACAACCCTCAGACTGACCACAACACTTGCCACTTGATAATAGGTGAGTTTATTGATACAGAGTAAGAACAAAAAAGCAACAATACAAACAATAAAACATTTATATATCTACCAATCCTAGGGCTGTCATCAGAGTCAAAGTACCTCTGGTCAGGATGCAGGCTCCACTCTGAGGCTCTCTCTCTTAGGTGTCAGCAGTCTGGAGGTGGGATACTGAGGCCCACAGCCCCCCCC
>NW_005842826.1:364687-365179 GCF_000455745.1 Alligator sinensis | reverse complement strand
CAATAGGATGTGTGAGATGGGCTACTGTTATGCCGTCAGTCCGTGGTGGCCTCAGGGACCCTTCCTCAGGGACAAGGATGGGGATGGGGACCCCTCTCAGGGAGCAAAACAGGGAGGGATGGGACAAAGGGAGGGATGGGAGGGATGCTTTGTTAATCTCAAGTCTCTGCTTTTGTATTCTCCTTCCCCCTTGATGACTCCTGATGACTCTTCATCCGTGGCTATCTCTGGTTGGTTGTTTCTCTGTGGTCACATGTCCACATAGCCTTCCAGGCCTTTTCCTAATTTGGTCTGTTTCTCCAAAACCGGGACTCAGGCCCCTCTGCTCTCTGAAGCCTTGTTGCTGGTGTCACTTATCTCATGTTATGGGACAATATGGTACATACTTCTTTGGTTCCCAGGATTCATAGATTCATAGACGTTAGGGTCGGAAGGGACCTCAATAGATCATCGAGTCCGACCCCCTGCATAGGCAGGAAAGAGGGCTGGGGC
>NW_005842826.1:316580-361789 GCF_000455745.1 Alligator sinensis | reverse complement strand
GCCAACCTAGAAGAAAACACACGCTTACCTTTGCGGGACAGGTGAAGCCCATCCCAACTGAGCATGTCCCTCGTCGTAATGTGCGGGTCATTGTCCAGGAAGCCGAAGCCTGCCTCGAGACACCACTGCCGAAGCCACCAGTTGGTCTCTCTAATGCAGTTCTCAAGGACAAGGATGTGTGTCCTTGTTGTGTAAGACAACCTGTCTGCCTTGAATGCTGTGATCTTGTGTTATGGCTGTGTCCATCTGTTGGCCTTGTTATGTTAGACAGCTCGTCTACTTCCAGGGCCATGAAAAGCTGTGTGTGTGTCTCCCAAGCTCTTTAGGAATCCATTTAACCCCTGCTGCACATCTTGGCCCCTTATAATGCATATATCTATACCTGTAAGCCAATTCCCACAAAACAGGCGTTTAAATACCATTTTTTAAGCCAACACTCACTGCAGACAGTTCTCTAAAAAGCAGGTTATTCCCCTCCACAGACACAGCCCCTCCTCCCTTTCAGCTGAGTCGCCCTTTCCCACTTGTTCTTCAGGGGCTGGTGGGCCATTAGGTGCTAGCTGCAGGCAGCCTGCCTCCCCCTTTCTGTTCCCAGGATGGGCCAGGCCTGGCTCCTGGCAGCCACACGGCTCCAGAGACACTCCCCGCCCCACTTCTCCTCCTGTAGGTCAGCTTGTCTCCTGTGCAGCTGCCAAGCTCACAGTGCCTGGGCTTGGAGGGTGCGGGGCTCCCCAACTTGAATGTGGAGCTGCTGGTCCCTCCACCCTCCCGGCAAGAGGGCCTCTCTGTGGAGGTGCCCCAAGGCCAACCTTACCCCCACACCTGCTCTGTGCTCTCAGTGTGCCTCTTCTGCGAGTGTCTCAGGCATAGCATGAGCAGATATATGTGCAGACCAAGGGGTGTCTGAGCAACTGTACCCTGCTGATGATGATGGCCATGGTGCCCTGGGTGCATCTGCACACTTGGAATGGGACCCTGAGCTTCAACAGTGTGGCAGGAAAGGCTTTCCTGCCCCACAGCCTTTGCCACCAGCTGGAGGACTATCTCTGGCTGTGCTAGAGGTCCCTGGACCCTGCAGCTGAGGAGGGCATTGCTGCCAGCCTTGACATGTTCCTCAGCATATGGAAGGTCTGTGGCCACCGAGCTGCAGGGTCACACACTACTCAATAAATTTATGCACTGTCTCCCACCTCCCAGTGTGCTGTGGGGTGGGGGGACCCAGGGGCCTAGGGAGTGCAAGCAGGGAGCGGGGGGTAAGGACAGAGACAGGAGCCAGGGAAGTGGGGTCCTCCCCCCAGTGCGGGGCTTACCATGTGGGTGGAGCTGACATTCCTGACATCCTAGGTTGGTCCCAGGTCTGCCCAGGGGGACAGTGGGCAGATGGGCAAGTTGGTGGCAAGGATGTGCAGCTCCCAGCTGTGTGCTGGGTTGCAGAGGCATGGTGTCCAGCTGCCTGGACAAGGAGGAGCTGGAGCTGCTGGCCAGCGGTGCCCTGGCTGGCCTAGCCTCGTGGGTGGGACTAAGCCCAGGGAGCTGGTGGAGCAGGCCCTGGCCTGGGCTCCCAGATCTACTTGATGATGCTGAGGTGGGGATCATGGTGGGATGGGCTCCTGGAGGGTCGAGGGGCTCTCCCCCGGTGACACATCACTGGAAGTGCCAGGCCACAACAGAGGCTCAGGCAGGCCACCCTGCTGCCAGGGTTCTGGGGTGTAAAGATCTCATCTAGCTGCTGTATAAAGGGCATGAACTTTTGGGCAGCCCCCAACCAGTGATTGTGGTCAGTGATTGTGATCCACTGTGCCCTCAAGGCCTTGACCTTTATGTGGCACTAGTACACCAACTAGTTGTGCTCATGTTCGTGCATGTGGTCTGACAGCCCCTTGTAAATGTGGGCATTGGAGTGCCTGCCCCATGCAAACTGGCTGAGAACCTCAGCCTTGCCCCACAGTGCCATAAGGTCCCTACTGTCCTCCAGGGACCAACTGGGGCCCTGGAAGGCAGCATGTGGCACTGGGAAGGATGCAAGCATGGCTCACTTGATGGCTCACTGGGTCTCTATGTGGCAGTCTGGGTGCTGTCAGGCCTGGACAGCTGCCTGCAGCACCCAGCTCAGGGGCATGGTGCAGGACAGGTAGGCAGGAATGTGGGGCTGCAGTTCTAGGCACCAGCTTCAGGGTCTGGGCAGGCTGCTGTGGGTCACTTGGGGCCAGCTGCCATGGGACCCAGTGGCTACAAGCTGGCTGCAGGTGGGTGCAGGAGCTGCCATGGTGCCAGCCCCTTTTGCAGCTAGATGGTGCAGCCCTGGCCAGGGAGTGGTGTTGAGGTGCAGGCAGGCTACTGCAGCTGCCCTGGGGCCTGTCCTGGGGGATACAGTGGCCAGCAGTGGCCACAGGCTACCAGCACATGCTCCGGGGCCCCCGCGTCCCCTCAGGCTCATAAGAGCCAGCCCAGGCCTGGAGCAGGAAAAGCTCCCAGCTCCAGAGCCCTGGGGCTAGCCTGAGGTTGGCCCCCCTAGTGATGGGGCTGACAAAGAGAAAATATGCTTCTGGTCAGTGTTTATACATGCACTACTGCTCAGTAACTAATTACGAGTAAATTTGCTACTTGCATTTGCAGGTAGCAAATTTATTCATGATTAGAGCAATTTACTGCACAGTAAGCTTTTTCATGTGTAGATGTGGATACTTACTCTGCACTAAAGTGTCTCATATAGATGTACACAGTGGACATGAAATATGGAAGCTAAACATGTCATAGAAAGGAATATGGAAAAGACAGACAGATATATACATTCAGCACATAGTTCTTGTTCAAGAACATTTCCACAGCATGAAATATGCTACTCTGCATCCTTCCTCTACTGATATTTCTCAGGAACTACTATATTGGATTTCTTTCTCCAACCCTTCCACAGAAAGTCTACACAGCTATGCTATGTACATTCATTTCTTGCATGGATGGAACCTACTTTCATCATAGCTTTTCATTTACACAGACTAAGAAGGGTGGTGTCCTTAAGTGCCTGGAGACAATCCACCCTGGAAATGGCTCCTAAAAGAGGGGATTTCAGTACATTGCAGAAGAGCTGTCCCACTGACTGAAGTGATTCTTACAATGACCATAGCAATAAGGAAGGGGTGGAAAGAAAAGCAGAAGAAGCTGCAAAGGGAGGAGAATACAGAGATTTCCAGTAGTCGTATTGTGCTTTTTGCTGCATGGTTTTAAAGCAGGACTCCCAAAAGAGCCTTTTCAACATGAGTTACTGCAAACAAAGATGGGAGAATATGGCCTTTAAAGTTTTGGTCTTTCCCAAGGTATACCATTGTTGTAATCTCCTTATTGCTGTATTTTGAAGGGAAATTTTTGGCATTTGGACTTTACATAGAGGTGTATGGCTGCTAATTTATGTGCTCTTAACATGTGCAGCTGCAGAAACATCTGGACTGGTTTTGCTAGAACACCATTTATAACCAAACACTTAACTGACTGTTCTGAGCACAGCACATGTTCTAGAAGTTTCTCAGTTTGTCATATATTAGAAAAAGAAAAGACTCCCTTGATCTTATACAGTATAATAATTGAAAGCATGAAACAGAGCCCTGAGATTTAATAGTCCCTAGGAATCCTTACTTATACAAGACTACAGGCTCATTTTGCAAGAAAGTCTGCTTTGAGCATTAGTCTCTCCCTCTCCACAGGCATGACATCCTTTATGAGCTTAGTCCTGAGGCCACTTGTAACTAAAATTGCTTTGCTTTCAGAAGGCTTTATCATGGCTAAGACCTGCCACCTTGTGTGGTTCAACTTAAGTGAATACTTTAAATGAATTTTCTGAAGGCACCACATAATTAATAGCACTGAGTTATAACATTCCCTTCACCACACACACACACACACACAAAAGGTTAGCTGCCAGATCTGCCACATTATTTCATTAATTATAAAGACCAGAGGGACCATAAGGATCCTGCATAGAACAGACCTCAGAATGGCAGTCAGTATATTGCTGCATGAACAAGTTATCATCAGGTAAACCAGGATATGAATTTAACACCTTAGTTACTCCGCAGTAACTACCCACGTGCCAGCTCTTGCCCTCCGATAAATTTGTTGTAGCTTATCCCATTTTCATTGAGAGGCAACTACCTCACAGTTGTCATGGATTAAGAGCATGCACATGAGCAGTTACTGTGGAGCAGTGGGCATGCTGTAAATTCATAGCCTGCCTTACCTCACAGTAACCTGCTCATATGGCCACACTTCCAAAAGTTTCTGCAGTGAAGTATGCTATTTTTTCCTGCTAACAGTTGAACATTGTTGAATTAAATAGTTTATGGTTGAACTAGAGTGTATTTTAGGAAGACATTCAATCATGGTTTAAAGATTTTAAGTGATAATGAATTTATGTCACACTCTGGCAAACTCTTCTAATGATTACAATTTTAACTTTGTATTTTATTTCCTTTGGAACTTTTTTGTTTGCTTGTTTGCTTGTTTGTTTGTTTTGGTTTGTACAAGTTGAAACAAAAATCCCAAGTTGTTGGAGGCATGGGTGACATGCCCCCTCCAGTGACCAGTCAGCAACCAAGGGGTGTCCCCCTGTGGCCAATCTTGCCAACTGGGGGGAGGTGAGGTGTCCCCCATGGCTGATCGCGCCAACCGGGAAGTGGCTGCACAGCTCCCAGAAGTGTCTGTGGCACTCCCAGAAGTGGCCGTGGCACTTAATCCAGCACTTGCACTCCCCAGCTGGTGCTTGCAAAGGGGGCACCGGTGCTCCTGCCTGCCCCCCCTGCCCATCGCCTAAGTGGGGAGTGCGGCCTGTTGGGGAGTGCACCAGTGCTCTCAGGGGGTGCACATGCACCCCCCATGCACCCTGTACACATCGCCACTGGTTGGAGGTGATCTATGTTTTAAGAGCATGAGCAAACCAGTTGGGATAAAATAGAGCTACCAGTATTTGAAACTTCACTCACGTATCAATCCAAATTCTTTGAGAACTGAAAAATATTTATGTAATTTTGTATATATTTTAATGCATTGCCTGGTTCTTTGGTTCTACTGAGAACCAGCATTATAATACTTCCTTGCATTAACACTTCCTATTATGCAGTGGATTGGTATCAGCAAAGTTGGCTGCATGTTGTACAATAAATCAGGTTATAAATGTAAAATGTTGTTCAGATTCCACATGCCTTTAAGTCATTTTTCTCTCTTTTTGACATGTTTTGTCATTGTCAACTTAAAACAAAAAAAATACCATCAATTTACAGAGTTGCTTGTGATATCCACAATGTATTGTTTTGATGCACAGTCCTGTCCTATGGGATGTTTAAAAAGATTCTCTGAATTAAATTACCCTTGCAATCCATAGGATGAAAAATTGATTTTAAGTGTGTTTTTTATAAAGTATATCAAGATGACTTAAAAGAACAATAGTTGGCTCCAAGATGTAATATTTTCGGACTGGTTTAGGCTTGCCGGGGTGATTAGGTATGGCAAGTTTTAGGATTTTTGTAAAGGAAAGAAAGAAGATTCTGTACATGTCAGTGATCACAGGGACATCGCTTTTGTACCAAGTGATGCAGATCAAATTGGAGATCCCACTCAGGTTTGATTGGAAAGAAGTTTCTGGGAAAAAAGTAGCATACAGGAAGTGGAAGCAGCGGTTAGCTAGCAAGGATAAGTTCCCTTCCTCAGCCCGCAACTGCAGGGAGTCAGTCAGGAAGGCCAAGGCAGCTCTAGAACTCAGGTTAGCGGCAGGGATTAAGGACAATAAAAAGGCTTTCTTTAGGTATGTTGGGAGCAAAAAGTGGGTGCAGGGTAGCATAGGACACCTACAGGACAGGCAGGGGGCTTAGTGACAGATAGCAGGGACAAGGCAGAGCTCTTCAATGAGTTTTTTTCCTCTGTCTTCTTAAATAGGAATCTCGTTGAACCCTGAATATGCATCACGGACGCCAACAAAGGGAACATCAGCTGACCAACGGTCAGTGCCAACACAGTAAAAGGACACTTGGAGGGACTGGACGTGTTCAAATCACCGGGACCAGAGGGACTCCACCCATGGGTAATGAAGGTATTAGCGAGTGTCATAGCTGAACCACTAGCAAGGATATATGAGTGCTCATGGTTCTCGGGTCAGGTCCCAGAGGATTGGAAGAGGGCCAATGTCATCCCAATCTTTAAGAAGGGGAGGAAGGAAGATCCGGGGAACTATAGACTGGTCAGCCTTACATCTATCCCAGGGAAAATCCTTGAAAAAATATCAATGAACACATCTGTGGGAACCCACTGGCTAATGTGATGTGGAGGGGTAACCAACATGGGTTTATAGCAGGCAGGTCCTAGCTGACTAACCTAGTTTCTTTTTATGACAAGGCCACCAAATGTTTAGATGCAAGAGTCAAGGTAAATGTTGTCTATCTGGACTTCAAGAAGGCTTTTGACACCGTATCCCATACCATCCTTATTAATAAACTGAGGAGATTTGCCTTGGATGATTATACGGTAGAATGGGTAGCAAACTGGCTCAGGGGTTGCACTCAGGGAGTGGTGGTGGATGGGTCAGTGTCAACCTGGAAAGATGTGTGCAGTGGAGTCCCTCAGAGCTCAGTTCTGGGGCTGGTGCTGTTCAACATCTTCATCAGTGATCTGGACAAGGAAGCAACCTGTCCAAATGCGAAAAATATGGGATGAAGCTAACACCCTGGAGAGGAGGAACCAGATCCAGGCTGACCTCAACAGGTTGGGGAAATGGGCAGAGAACAGCAGGATGCAATTCAATAAGGACAAATGCAAGGTGCTGCATCTAGGGAAAAAGAACTGCCATCATACCTACAGGCTGGTGGGTGACCTTCTCAGCACCACTGAGGCAGAAGGACTCCAGGATGAACATGAGTCATCAATGTGATGAAGTAGTCGGCAGAGCCAGTTGCACCTTGTCGTGCATCCGTAGGTGCTTCACAAACAGGTCCAGGGAGTTGATTCTCTCTCTCTATGCTGCACTGATCAGACCACAGCTGGAGTACTATGTCCAGTTCTGCACGCCGCAGTTCAAGTGGGATGCGGACAACCTGGAGAGGGTCCAACGAAGAGCCACTCATCTGATTGGGGCCTTCCCTGCAGGCCTCCATGAGGAAAGGCTAAGGGACCTTAACCTCTTCAGCCTCTCCAAGAGAAGGCTGAGAGGGGACCTTGTGGCAGTGTACAAATTCATAAGGGGAGAGCAACATGAAGTAGGCAATGATCGGTTTACCAGGGCACTCCCTGGAACAACAAGGAGCAATGGCCGTAAGTATTGGAGAGTAGGTTTAAACTGGACATTAGAAAAATGTTCTTCACAGTCAGGGTTGCCAGGATCTGGAATGGGCTCCTAAGGGAGGTGGTGCTCACCCCATCCTTGGGGGTCTTCAGAGGAGACTGGACAGGCACCTGGCTGGGATCACATGACCTCAGGTATGGTGACCCTTTTCTTGCCTGTCAGGGGTAGGGGGGTCGGACTAGATGGCCCACTAAGGTCCCTTCTGACTCTAGGAATCTATGAAAACTCTTTCTCTGGAAGAACTGTTCTTCAAATTCTGTCTTCCACATGGCATGAATTTGGGATTTTAATAGTTAATATTCTTTTTACAGTTATGCAGCGGTCACTCCTTTGATTGAAGATTTCCATCAGAATAACTGAGAGTAGAGTCAGTTCCTAGCTTCTTAGGAATGATGCACTTCCAACATCATCTAGTGTCAAAATGAAGGAAATGCTGACCATTCTCTTGCCATCTCACTCTTTTGAGTTGTCAACAGAGAGGGCTGCCATACTATACTCTTAAACCTCACAGGAATGGTAATACTTGTGTAGCCCATCAAGGTCATGCCTGTACAATAAACTGGTTAAATTTCAATGACATCCTTGAAGTCACATTGCTCCACAATGATTGCTTTCTAAATCGTATAAATTGTGGCATTGTAGCCATAATTTCCGAGTGCTAATTCGCAACCTTGTGTGATAGTGCCTGCTTATTAGCCCACTTGTTGTTCTGTGTGGGTATGGCTACATTGCTTCCAGTTTAGGAAGCAGAAAACTAGGAGAAGCACAACAAGCTTAAGATGCTGCTGTAGGAAAGTTAACGCTGTAAACTTGATCCAAGAAAAACTTAATTTGTCAATTAAATATTTTTATTTTTATTGTAAATACTGGTTACAGATTACATTAGCAGGCAGATTCTGGCAGTTTAATACCCAGAATTTCACCAGGGAACTAAGTTGAGAGATATCAGTGAAGCAAAGCATGGAAATGCCCATTGGTTCTCCATTCCATACCTAAAGAGAGCTTTTCTAAATCTCATGAGCACTAAATCCACTTCAAAACATATTTTCTCTTCAAAGCCAATCTCTCAATCTTTCTCCAGATTTCATGGCCTGAATCTTTTCTGCCAAATAAGGTCCCCTCATAAGTAAATCGTACACATGTCAAAAAATACTTTTGATATCAAATCCTTTCATTTCTCCCATGTTTTTCATAAACAGGATAGAGTCACTTGAGACTGATGTGCTGACACATGAGAATTTTACTAAAAGGAGCCAAGATCAATTAACATGATCTTTGTAGGGATAGTATTTTTTAGAAAAAAGACTCTAATTTTCTATTTTACCAGAAGTTTTATATATTTTAAATAAAGATTCAAAATTTACAATATAATGTCAGCTACATCAGTACTGCAGCTCCACCCATATTCTGATTGCAAAAACTTGTCATTCCCCTTTCTAAGGCAAATAAGTTCTCATGACCTTTTTGCAACTTATACTGTGATCTCGTGAAAAATCAAGTAAATCTCATGACAAGTGTGAAGTTATCATGTCACTAAAATAGCTACAGAAATAATTTAAAGCTCCCTACATTATGGATCTAATGGCAGAAAATTTGTAAGGTGTCTCTTCATTGTCAGTTAAATTTTACAAGTGAATTCTTACATTATAAAAAATGAAAAAAAGTTGAATATGAGCAATGATTACCGCCATTATTATGTTTTATAGTATAAGTAAATCTCTGAAAATAATTATTTTTCAGGTCAGAAGGCAACATCATTCTCTCCCCAAAAACATCAGTCCTGATGGAATGTATTATTATTATTGTTGTTGTTGTTGTTTTTTCTCTTGCTGAGGAAAAAAAAGAAAAAGGGATGGTTTCAGAAAATTGGAGAAGGATTTGTTTCCATCCTCTTAGCTCATGGGTTAGAACTCTCATGAAGGAGGCATGAGCCACAAGTTAAATTCTCCCCTTTGCCTGAAGGGATTTGAACCAATAAGTTATACTTCACATGGGAATGCCCTAATCATTAGGCTATACTGTATTAGTGGGAAGGAGAAGTGGGGCAAGGATTCTCTCATCCTCCTGTACTGGCACTGCTTCACTTTGCCTAACTAACTAACCATTGGAGCCCAAGGCTGAGTGTAGATGAAACGAGGGGCGTACGTGCGTGACACTTTAAAGCAGGCTAAATGCTTTTCCACTACTTTAATGGTGTCAGTGTTTGCACACCTTGGCGGCGTGTTGTGCATTAATTCCAGCTGCTGTAGGAAATTCAGCGATATAATGCACATTAAATGATTTGGGGTGCAGCAAATTAAAACTCCTCCAAGGAGTTTTAGTTTGCTGCCCCTACAGCTGCGAAGTGAAGCACTGGGCTATGTGCAGCTCAGGGGCTCTGCAGGAAGCCCTGCAGCAGCTTGGGGAAGCAGGCTCTACCCAAAAAAAGCAGCAAGCCTGATTCTCCCCCTCCCCCGGAGCCTGCCTGACTGCATGTGTGTGGGGGCCTGGTGCAATCCAGGTGCCTGTGGGCAGGTGCTGCAGGGGAGGGGGGGCGGGGGCGGTGTGCAGCAGCCTCTGACCTGCAGCCCAGGGACCGCTCCACCCACTGGCAGCTCACCTTCCCCTCCCCGCTGCCGGAGAGGCAGGTAAGTGCAGGGTGTGTACATGGCACGGGGGTTTTAAGGGCCCTAAATTGAAGCGGTAGGTTTAAAAACCCACAGCTTCAATTTAGGGCCCTCATTTTGTCTACACATGCCCCAAGTGTCCCACATCCTAGGTGTGTATCAGCCTCCAGTATATTGTCATTTGCATGCTCCTGTTTGCTTCCTCACAGACTATTTAAATATTTTATACACAATGGCACAAGTTAAATGGAAGGGCTCAAGGGAGCTTCAGCTCAGAATACCCTAGAGCAGTGGGTTTCAACCTGTGGTACATGGACCCCTGGGGGTCTGCAAGCTATATCTTAAGAGGCCAAGAAAAATGACTATGAGTCATCAATCAAAAGTATGTGAATAACCACACTTACAATTCAAAGGCGTTTGCACCACCATTCCAAATTTCCAAAGGGGTCTCCATTCGAATTTTTTTAGGGGTCCACAAATGAAAAAAGATTGAAAACCACTGCTCTACAGGGTTAGAGAATTCACCTGCATTGTCAGGCACCAGCATTCAGGATCCCTGCCCAGGGGATGTTTAATTATTTATATAAAGTGAAATGATGTCAACAGGAGAGATTGAAAAGACCTTAGCTTAAAATACCTTTATAGCCTAGTTGTTAGAGTACCTTCCTTGGAGAATGGAGATGTGGCTTTAAATTCCCCACAGGCAGAAGACAGAATTAAACCTGTCTCCCACAAAGTGGATCTAGTGAACTGTTGAGTAAAAAGGAAGCTGCTGCCTTTTCCTCATCTACACTTCATTTTTTTCTTCCAGACAAAACTATCTGATTGCAGGCGACTTAAACTACATTTTTTTGGAGATTCTGCTATTCACTGAAAAAATGCATCAAATCTAAATAGCAGTGCAGTAGAAATGAAATACATTCTAACTGTCTACACCAGGCGGTAATATATCAGGCTAAGTATAGTATTCACTTGAGATGTCAAAGCACATTTATATTTCTTAAATACTGTAAAGGCCTGATTTCCAAAGTTAGGAAATTACAATTGTTCACCAATTTTTTTCTATGGAGTTACTCTCAGCGCCTTAACAACCACTTTGTTCTGTATTGCTCTGTGGGTCTAAGATGACTCCCATTATCAAAGTGTTTGAGTGCCTAACCCTGTTAAGCCTATTTGACTGATCTGCAGCTGAGGCATTAGGAAATGGAGGGCTATACCCTATTCTAGTTATGTGTCAAAGTTACACTTAGATGCGCAAGCCCTATTCCACCTACAAGATGTCAAAATGGCCCTGATGAGCAGGGATCCTGGTTTTCTCTAAAAAAAATCCCAATTTTGGGGTTAAAAAAGTAACCCAAAATCCACATTTTTATCTGATTAAAATGAAACACCACTGAATACATAGATATATATATGGTGGTGTTTCGTTTGGATCACAGAAAAATGTGGATTTTTGGGTTACTTTTTTAAATCCAAAAATTGGGGATTTTTTTTAAATCAGAGAAAACCAGGATCCCTGCTGATGAGGCTTTGGGTATCTAATGCCATATCTATGTTGCCTCTCTGAAGACCATGGTAGCTGCCAAAAAATAAGCCCCATGCAAATGATCCTGCTCAATTATGCCCAAACCCAGCAAACAAGCAGATTAAATGGTCTCGTTCCCTAACTGGTAAGGTTTTGGGTTTCTGCCCCAGTGCTTGAAATGTCATATACTGAAAGCTAAACCCTGTTCCACTTTCTATGCCTAAGTGTGAACCTGCATCTTCTTTCTACTAAAATATTTTAGCCACAAGCCATCGACTAGGCATTGCTGAGGCCTCCCTGAAGCCCTTGTCTTGAAGATGGCCCAGTGCACTTCTCATTTAACATTTTTGGGTCAAATGAATAAATGTTATTGGGAAAGTTTTCTGCCCCACTGGGAGGAGGAACCCAAGCTAAAACTCAGGGCCTTCCTGCTTTCCAGGGCAGTACCCATCTTATTAAACCACACAGACTTTGGCTTGTAGGTTTCCTCCTGGCCTCATATTTATCCCTCTCTTAGTAGCCCAGTGGACCAACTTCAAAAGGATGCTAGGCCATGCCTAAACTTTGGTAAGATCACTTTGCCATGAAGCAGGAGATGCAGGTTCAACTCTCTTCTATGTTTAAGAGGCCTAGACTATGTGTCTTAACCCCAAGATTACTTGGCCATGAATGGATTACTGGTCATCCATTTGTTGTGGGTTTGCCTAACTAAAATATTGGAATTAGCCTGACCTTATGAGCATATCTGGGCAATTTTGTTTCCCTGTGCAACCATCTGGCCAGAGCACAACTCTACTGAACAAGGTCAGTAGGCTTGTGTAGCCAATGCTGATTCACAAACAACAAGAGTGCCAAAAACTGCCGTTGCAAAGCTATGTACATGCCCAAGTACAACAGGATTAACCCTGCAGCTGTCATCAGGGCATTGATATTAATGGACATATTTCCTTTTGAAAAAGAATCTAATTTAAGTTTAATGGAAGAGAAAGCATGAATTAATTAATTATGAATATGATAAATTAACCATAGTCTTGAAACATTTAAATAATTAAAATTAACAGAATTTACTTAGATTTTATTCAGGAAAAATGCCCATTTTCCTCATAATTAATTACATGAATTTAAACAAATTCAGAGTTAGTAGAAGGTAGAATTTTTGTCTTGCTTTTCAGTGAAATAACATCTTGTTTTGCTTGGTATCAGTAGGTGGCGGTGTTACACAAATCTTCCCATTTCCTTTACTTAGTGTGTGAGCAAATGGTCAGACCAGGGAAAAAAACATGCTGTCTCCATTTTACATTATGCCTGGTTCTGACTGAAGCAGAGCTGGGGATGGGGCATCTAAAAGCAACAGGACAATTTGCTCTCCGTGTTGATATATGATCAAAATCTGTTCTTAAAGCAGATAGACAGTATCTCTAGGCAGTAGGTGGTGATGCTACTGTGATTCATGAAAAAAATATATTGCATGCATGTTATTCACTATGATCTCCGTCCCAGGGCTGGCATATGTTTGTATGTAAATGAAACCAGTTGAAGTTAGAATATGAACAGACTCTATGGTTTAAATCCTGCTTTACTTTATGTGGCTAAATGTCACATATGCGACCACATAAAGCAGTTTTTGTCCTGCATGGTTTGCTATTCAACTCTGGGTCACAAATGTGTATGCATCTACCACACATGTCCATTGTCGCTACACTCTGGTTAGGCACCTATGAAGTGAAATAGGATTGCCCAGGTAGGCATGTGAGGCCAGGTGAGTCTTGAAATGCTATCTAGGCATGATTGCTGGGTGTTAGAGAAGGAGAAAGGCCTTTATAGAATGTTGAAACATAGAATCATAGAAAATTAGGGTTGGAAGGGACTGTTCCAGTGGTTTACTACCCTCCTAGTGAGAGTTTTTCCTATATATCTAACCTAAACTTCCCTTGCTGCAGCTTGAGACTGTTGCTTCTTGTTCTGTCATCTGCCACCACTGAGAAGAGTGTAGCTCCATCCTCTTTGGAACCATACCTTTAGGTAGTTGAAGGCTGCTATTAATTCCTTCCCCCTCCCTTCTATTCTCCAGACTAAATAAGTCTAGTTTCTTCAGCTTCTCCTCCTATATCATGTGCTCCAGCCCCCTTACCATTTTCATTGCCTTCCTCTGACTCTGTCTCCTGTTTGTCCACATCCTTTCTGTAGTGGGAGGCCCAAAACTGGACCAGGAGACCCAAGTCTGAAGTGGCATTTCCTACTTTCCAGCCAAGTTGTCTAATTACCAGGTCACAGGTTAGATATTTTTAATTAGCATATTTTTCATGGGTTGTCTCTTTTCCAGACTCCTTTAAGAAATATTTAATTATGCTATTATTTTAATTGTATTTAATGTGAAGTTTATAAAATACAACCCATTATACCCTAACACATTCCTATCTCTGTATCCTATGGAAATAACTGCATTTGCTGAGAAGAAAGTGCTTAGTTTGGAAAAAGAAATGTTTGTACAGACTGACTTTATTATAAGGAAACTGATTAGGTGTTCTCTTGTGAGCTGGGTCTTTAAAGTTAGATATGTGACTATTCCAAAAGTTAGTTATACATGTGGAGCCAAGTGATAAAGTATGTGTAGTGAACAAAAAAAGATCAGTTTTCCAGTTTGTAGGAGGGCTATTGCACAAAGAATATTTTTAAACTATGACTAATGTAAAATTATTTTCAACAGTTCATAAAATATACTCAGTACATAACGAAGCAAAAATGAATCCAAGAAACCATATCAAGAATGAAAAGTTGAAAATATTTTCAATATCCTAAGCCTCTGATCCTATGTAGCACCAAAAAACAGAGTGAAGAAACTAGCCAACCACCTTGACTTGATCTATTTCAGCTCCTCACCACCTCACATCTCTGCAAAGTCAGGACCTGGCCCCAGAAGTCTTCCTTCGGGGTATAAGAGAACAATACCTCCTCAGCTTCAGGAGATAATGTCAGCAGTTCTGGACTCTGTAGGTTTTGTTGGGTTAAGTGATAGCCTTGCAATGGACCCAAGTTCTTGCTGTGCCCCCACATTAGTATAGATCACATTATCACTGGACCTAATAAAAGGGGTACAATATCCAAGGTTAAACATGTGCAATTCTACCAACATCATATACATCACCTGCTTCTCTACATCTGATAGACAGGGCAATCTCTATAAGTAAGAATGAATCAACACTGGCATCACCGGAAGAAAGTAAGAAAAGCCTGTAGCAGAACTTTTCAACTTCTGTGGACACTCCATCACTGACCTCAGGATTGTTGTTTTCAAGCAACATACATTTAGAAATTTAGATTGAACAGGAAATTGCAGAACAAAAATCATCCACAAACTGGACTGTGTTAAATATGCTTTTAAAAAGGGACTACAGATTCTTATCTCATTTCTTGGATTAGCTTTGTGATCCCTTTTTTCCTATGGGTTTACTGCCTGTTCAGCTTTCTTTCCTAGTGCTGCCCCCTTTCTTGCTCTCTTCTCCCCTCTCCACCACCACCTCTCTCCTCTCTTTATCTCCCATCGCCCATGTCTTTTGTATTCTAATTTCTCTCTCCTTATATTCTACTTTCTGCATGCCTTTTCACAGCATCTGATAAAGTGACCTCTAGTTCACAAAAACTTGTGCTCATTAGTTAGTCTATAAAGGTGTAGATCTACCCAGCTTTCCAGCTAAAATCTAACTAATGTCAATGCAGAAAATGCCACTTAATTAAAAAAAGATTCTCTGGATTTTTACCAGTGTAAAACAGATCCCAGTATGTTTTTCCTGTTGGGCAAAGGAATGGTGGGAAGAGGCAGGCATCTGAGTATTGTGATGGTAATAGAAAGATCCTTCCATGACCACAAATCAGAGTAATGTCAAAGAATACACTCAGCTGTTAGCCAATGGATGCTTGAACCCAACCACCAGCAGGACCTTGCTCCGATCCTCTGACCAGTAGCAAGAAGAGGAGTTGAGAAAATTAGGGACCAATTTATATTTAAAAGTAACCCTCTGAACAGGAACTATTGATAGCATGTACAGAGAAGGCTGGCACTGAAAGGGGGAAGAAAGGAGAAATACATCAATAATCTAATATAAGTAAAAGACTTTGATGCCAGACTCAGTATTCTAGGGGGAAAGAGAAATGCCAAAGGAGCAGATGTAAATAGAATATATTTTTAAGTGGGGAATAATCTTGACTCAAGAGTCTCATCTGTAAACTCTCTTTAAAGTACACAAATCAGGTCAGTCCTTTGTCATGGAAAAACAGAGATCATGCCCCATTATAGTCAATACGCAGTAGTTAGGATAAAAATAACTATTTTCAGATTTCCACTCTAGAGCTGGGACAACAGTCCAAACCTCCTTCATCTAAAGAAACAGTCTTTACTGCAAGGCTATTGGTATCCTGAGGTAGGGCTTTCTCAATTTTCCTTTTTGGAGCCGTTCCCCAGTAAGCAACTAATTCAATATTAATTTCAGCTGTACAGAGAGAACGTGGCAGATTGACTCTATAATTCAGTGGTTAGTGATCTCTTTGCTTTACTTTGTATATATTTTTGTATCAAGTAGAACAGGTATCCCACCTCCAAAGTTAGTCACCTAAGCATTGAGTACCTGGGTAGAAGTGGGGGAAGGGAACAAACCAGATGCAAAGGCCTTGTTTCTGATTGTCTTTTGTACATGGCCTAATCTATTAAGTACAGTCTGAATGTGACTAGCAGAAAGTCCCCACAGGCCAGATTGGTGAGACAGTGCCTAATTTAAGAATCCTGCTGGGACTCGGGCTGAGCCAGAGTTCCAAGCAGCCCAAGGGCATCAGGTTATAGACAGTTCTGAGTATGCCCAGGTAGAAACTTAGTTACCTAAATGATTTTAGATTTTACCAGCAGAACTTTAGGGAGCCAATGAGCCTACAGGATTAGGTGGCAGGAGAGTAGGGATTTGAGAATATTAGTAGAACCAAGGTGTTCCGACACTGAATCTCTTTCTTTCAAATCATCTAAGTATGTCTAAGAATTGCATCCTAATTGGCTTACTAAAGTCTGTAGAAGAGGAGGCAATTCAATGTAACTGTCCTGAGCTCCAAGAGCTGTCATTTATCCATCAGACTGTCCTTCCTCCTGAGCCCCATGAGCTGTCATCTAGTCATCAGATCATCCTTCCTCTGCATCTGTTTTTACTGAATCATGTAGGTTGTACATTCATTATTTTTTTAAAATTCAAAAGAGCTGGAAGTTTCTGTGTGATGCTAGTGGTTATTAGAATATTTTTTCACTCTTGGGAAAACACATTTAGTATCCTACTAACGTGCCCAATCCAAAGTTGGCTGATGCCTGCAGGAGTCGGTCTTTGACTTTGTTGGGCTTTGGATTAGGATGCACAGATGCAATGGCACTTAAAAATCTTAACAGAAATCTTATCAAATCATAAAGTAAAAATAGTAAAAATCTTAGAAAATTTTTAATCTATCATTGTACAGAAATATAAGGCTTGGTGTATACACAAAGTATTTGCAACTAGAGCTACATCAGGAAGAAATATTAAATAAATGTGTAGATAAGCCTCGACTTAGATATCCAAATTAATTATTTTACCAGATTCAAGAGAAAAAAATATGCCTAGTGTATCTATCCATAGACTTTTGGACTGTATTTCATAAGATAGTAGGAAGGGATCTTACTAGGTCAGTCCAGTCCCCTGCTCAAGGAAGGATCATCCCTGAATAATCCATCCCAGCCAAAAGTCTGTCTAAACTGTTGAAAACTTCCAAGAATCAAGATTCCACAATTTCCCTGGATAGCTTATTCCAATGTTTGACCACCCTCATAGTCATAAAGTTCCTCCTAATCTCCAAATGAAATTTCCCCTGCTGAAGCGTGAGGCCATTACTCCTAGCCTTGTCCCCTACAGAGAAAAGTCCATTTCCATCCTCTCTGTAATAGAGCTTCAGATATTTCAAGACTGTTATAATATCTCCCACTTCTCCAGCCTAAATAACCCTACTTCTTTCAGCCTTTCCACATAATTCTTGCCTCCCAGGCCCCTAGTCATTTTTGTTGCTCTGTGCTGGACTCTTTCAAACTGTTCACATCCTTCTTGAAGTGTGGGGCTGAAAATGGGGTATAGTACTTGAGGTGAGGTCTCACCATTGCTGAACAGAGTGGAAGAATTGCTTCCCTTGATCTAAAAGTGATGCTTCTGTTAATACAACCCACTTTGCCACTGGCCTTTTCTTCACAACAAAAGCACACTGTTGGTTCATATTCAGCTGATAGTCTACTGTAACCACCAGGACTTTCTTTGTGGTATTTCAGCTGAGCCAGGAATTCCCCAATCTGTATTTGTACCTGCAATTATTCCATTCAAAGTGCAGGACTTTGAACTTGTGCTTGTTGAATCTCATCCAATTAATTGTGAACTATTTCTCCAATCTATCCAGGTCATTCTGAATCCTGGCCCTACCCTCTGGTATACCTGCAACTCCACCCAACTGGGTATTTTCCATAAATTTGCAAAGCATACACTTGATCCCATTGTCCAAATTATTTATGAAGCTATTAAGCAATACTAGACCCAGGTCAGACCCCTTGGGAGCCCCACTTGATACTTCCTCCCATCTAGATATTGAGCCATTAATGACTACTCACTGGGTGTGTCTACACATGCATTTGATGCCGGAGCAGTTTTCTCATGAGTAAAGGCTTCCGGGCATATGTCTACATGCACAGGGAAGTGGGAGCGGGTTTGCTGCTAATGACAGCAAACTGCTTCTGCTTCCTGGGTCCCTGCAATTAGCCCCCACTGCCACCAAGCGAAGCTGAAAGATGGAAACCATCTTGAAAAGCCAGCTCCATTTCCTGCTCAATGGTCAGCCACTTCCCCACTTTAACTGGTTCCTGGGCCGGACCCACGCCCTGGTGGAATGCATCTTTGTCCACCTCCAGGGACACTGGTGCAAGCTCACTGCCCCTTCAAGTTTACTGAGGTGAATATCCACCAGGTCATCATTGGAGCCTCTATCTTGCATATCATTTCTGATGGCCAGGGGAGCTCTTTTGTGAGATGTGGGTGGAAGAAGCATGGTTCGTGGAGGATGTCTAGGAGTGGGAATACCACCTGCATGCAGGCTCAGCCATAGCAGCGGGGCCCCCCCACCGAGGCCCCTGGTGAGCTGCACACCTGTCAGCAAGGGCTAGGACACTGGGTGCAAGAGGTGCTGGCCACCCACCTCCTCCTGCATTCCCTGCTGTAGCCTAGCTGGACAGCTGCCCATGGACCCCTATCCATCCACCCCCAGCACCACACTCTCTTTATTCCCCTCACAACAAACAGACCCTGCCTTCCCCCTCCTCCCCAACAACAGAGCCCCTCCACCACCCACCCCACCCACCAACAATAAAACATCCTCTTTTCTGTGCAAACTATTTTCAATGCGGTGGTTTGTGTGGGTGCATTCCAGGGGTGTTCAGCAATGGGGTGGGGGCAGAGCCTGGGGACAGGCAGCCAGCACCCTCGCCTCTGGCCATTCCCCCATGGGTATGTATGCCATGACAAACCTGGAAGGTGGGGGTCTTGCCCACGGTTGACTGTGAACCTTGGTACCCCATTGTGGGTGGCTCCCTCTCCAGCAGCCGATGTCCAGGACCAGCAGTGCCGGTGTGCAGTCCTGGAACTGCTGCAGGCAGCTCCTTCTCCACGCCTGCATGAAGCCAGGATGAGTGGCAGGGGGACTCAGGATGGGGGCCGGGGCAAGGAAGACTTCTGGCCCATGGAGGTGGTGCTGGACTTCCACCCAGGCCTATGAGGGGGATTGCTGCTGAGCAGTGGGCAGCTGCCAGGGTCCACACAGAGATACAATTTGGGACTACACAGCGGGCAGCATGTGGCAACTACCAGGGCCTGAATGGTGTCCAGCTCCCAGCAGTCATCCTCTGTGGCCTCCACTGCCCTAGTCATGACTGTACCCTGCTCCTATAGGGTCTCCATGTGCTCCCACTCCAGGGCCAGAAGCTGCACCCTGAATTCATAGTCCACCTGGTCCTGCACATCCTCATGGCTGGCATCCTCTGCCCGCCACACCTGTGCATCTGCCAGACAGTGCTCCGCAGCCTTTACCAGCCAGTCCAGGAGAAGGGTCTGGTCCTGGGTCCTCCTTCTGTGGAGCTGGCACCAGGCATGGGCAGTGGTGACCCTGAGGCTGCATCCCATCTGCCAACTGCAGCCTCTCCCCTGCATGCAGCTTCAGGGCCTAAAGAGCCATGAGAAAGAAGGTGATTGTGAGAGTTTGAAGCATTTCTAAGATAAGATGCCCTGTATCGGGGCAGGAGGGGGGCAGCCTCAGATCAGGGATCAGGTGTGCACAGGTGTCCAGAGACCATGGTAAATCAGTTGGGCAGGCCTGGGTCCAGGTGGCTGCCAACCAAGCCCTGTGTCCCCGCTCACTCCCCAGTGCCCGGTGGGCTGCTGGGTGCTGGCCATGGGCAGCCTGCCTCCCCTGTCCCCATTCCAGGCTGGGAAAGGTCAGGCTCCTGGCAGCATGTACTGCTGCAGTTCCAGAACCTACTCCCACACTTCTCCTCCTGCAGGCCAGGCTGCCACCTGTGCTGCCACCAAGTCCATGGTGCCCAGGCTGAGGAGTGTGGGGCTCCCACATGCCTGGGATGTGGAGCTGCCTGTGCCCCCTCCCTTCCCACAGGGGGCCTCTTCAGCCACACACACCCCATGGCCAGCCCCCATACCAGCTCCTCCCATTGCTCTCTGCACCCCAAGCATGACCCTGCTGCTTGTGCCCTGGGAGCAGCACGAAGATCTGTTTGCATCAACCAAGGGGTACCTGACCCACTATGCCTTCCTGCTGCTAATGGCCATGGTGCCCCAAACACACCTGTGCACTTAGCATGGGATGCTGAGCTTCAACAGTGCAAGGGGCAAGCAGAGTCTGCCCTGCAACCTCCATTGTTGCCTGAAGGGATGTGGCTGTGCTACATGTCCCTGCCCCCCATAGCTGAGGAGGACATCAGCACCAGCATTGACACATTCCTTGGCATATGAGAGGCCCATGGCTGCCTAGCTGTGGGGGCACAGGCTACTCAATAAAGTTTTGTACTGTCTCCCACCTCCCTGCCTGCTGAGGGGGAGGAACCTGGGATCCAGGAGAGCATGGCTGAGCCAGGCAGGGAGGGAGGCAGAAACCAGGTCCAAGGCCAGGGTTCAGGTGCTGGCAGGCCTGGCAGGAGCCTACAGCAGGCTGCAGGACTGGACAGTACAGCTCTGGCAGCTGTGTGGCACTGCAGTTCCAGGCAGTGGCTCTGGGGTGCAGACAGGCTGCCACAGGTAGCCTGTGGCCTGTGCAGGGGGAGCAGAGGCCAGAAGTTGCCTCGCGTTCCGTGTTCTTGTGCCCCAGGGCTCAAACTTGCAGGCTTTTAAGGGCCTGAGGCTGTGGCTGCCAGAGAGCTGGGCCAGCCCTGGGGCAGGAGAGGCTCCCAGCCTGAGGCCCTGGGGCTGAGCTCAGGCTGGCCCCATGGTGACAAATTTGCTCCCGGTTCGTGTCTACACATGTGTTAGTATGCAGTAAGTACTCGCAAGTAAAATTTGCTACTCGCATTTGCAGATAGAAAATTTACTCATAAGTAGCAAAGTTTACTGTACAGTAAATGTGTGCGCATGTAGACTTGCACACTTACTGTGCAGTAAATGGTGCTACTACGCAGTAAAGCATCTTTTGTAGATGCACCCACTGAGTATGATGATCCAACCAGTTATGTATGCATCTTACCATACTTTTATCTAGTCTGTGATTCTTTACTTTGTTAATGAGAATGTCATGAGAGACAATATCAGAAGCCTTGCCAAAGTCAACTTACATCACATGGACCACTCTTCCTCCATCCCCAGAGCCTGCCTAGTTATTGTAGAAGGAAATCTGGTTGGTCAGGCATGACTTGCTCTTGTTGAATCCATACTGGCTGTTCCTAATCACCTTGATATTTTCTAGGTGCTTCATAATAGCTTCCTGGAGAATCTGCTACATGATCTTCCCATGTATCAAAGTCAGGCTGACTCGTCTTTAGTTCCCTAGATCCTCCTTCTTTCCTTTCTTATAGGTGAAGACTATGTATCCTGTTTGATAGTCATCCAAGACCTCACTCACCTCCATGATTTCTCAAAGACGATAGACAATGGCTCTGAAATCACCTCAGCCAATTCCTTCAATACCTTAGGGTGCATCACATCCAATGTTATCCTGCTGATTTGAAAGCATCAAGCTTCTCCAAGTGAATCCTAACCTGTTCTTCTGCTACTCTAGGTTGTTTGTCTCTTCCCCTATTTTTGCTGCCAACTGTACTCATCACCTATTTGTTGCTCCTATTTGTGTAGACAGAAGCAAAAAATGCATTAAATACTTCAGTCTTCTCTGCATCATAGTTTCATAGTTTCCTAGTTGGTAGGGTCGGAAGGGACCTGATGAGATCATCTAGTCCGACCCCCTGCCATGGCAGGAAAGAGTAATGGGGCCAAACGACCCTGGCCAGATGTTCGGCCAGCCTTTTTTTTAAAGACCTCCAGGGTAGGAGCTAGCACCACTTCTTTTGGAAGTTGGTTCCAGGTCCTAGCCACCCTGACAGTGAAATAGCTCCTCCTAATGTCTAGCCTGAAACTACCCTCCACTAGCTTGTGTCCATTGTTTCTTGTAACTCTTGGGAGTGCTCAGGGGAACAGGGACTGGTTAGCGACCCATCTGACCGTGTAGGCATCATCCTTTACTAGATTGCCTTCCTCATTTTGTAAAAAAAAAATCTATACTTTCTCTTGTCTTCCTTTTACTTTTGACATACCTATAGAATCTATTTTTATTGCCTTTTATGTCCCTTGCCAAGTGCATCTCAAATTATGCCTTGGCCATCCTAATTTTCTCCCTGCATGCCTGTGTAATACTTATACTCTTCCCTAGTATTACGACCAAGTTTAAACTTTTTATAGGATTCCTTTTTGAGTTTCAACTCATTTAAGAGATTGCTGTTTATCCAGACTGTTCTCCTGTTGTACTTCCTGTTAATCCTTTGAATCAGGATAGCTTGGTCCTGTGCCCTTAAGAGGGACTCCTTAAAGTACAGCCAGCTCTCTTGGACTCCTTTTCCCCTCAAAGTTGCCACCAAAGGAATCCTGCCCAGCAGTTGCCTGAGTGTGTTAAAGTCTGCTTTTCTGAAGTCCAGTGGCTTTAATCTGCTACTCTTCTTCCTCCCCTTAGGATCTTGAAATCTATCACTTTATGGTCACTGTCACCCAAGTTACCTTCCACCTCCACATGTCAGCATTTCTCCTGCTGCAAGAAAGTTCAGGAAGCACAATGTGGTGGTGACAGACCTCTGCAACTACCATTTACTCATAGTAGTTTCCAATGTCTTGCTCTTTTCTGCTAGATATTAATTTCCTGATACTCTGTCATGGTGACAGGTAATTTTATCTAGGGAGAACATGGTAATGATTTACTAGTATTCTTTTCATAGTAAAACTGAGGACCACTGGGAAATAAATGCTATACTTCCTTGACAAATATTTATAATTTACTGGTTGTAATTTACTATTAGAAATGTAATTTCCTTACTAAGTATCATTTCAGGTTTGTCAGAGTAATGATTGGAGGAGAAACACTGGAGGCAGTTAAAAGGTTCACGTACTGCACAGTTGAGTTATATGATGCATTGAGACCTGAGAAGTAATAACAAGACAGTGAATTCCCATAGCTTTTGGTGTAATAATAGGGTTTCAAGATTAAGATTTTAAAAAAGCAAACTGAATAGCAATAACTTTTAAAAACTTATTTAGGAAGCAGATGCAGGCTAACCTACTGAGTAAGAAAAAGGTGGCAAAATACTTTACAGGAATCATCTGAGGAGTTTTCCCAAGGTGAAATGGCAGAGTAATCATTAAATAAAGCTATATTTGTATCAAACACTTTCTAGTGGGAAAGACTGACAGTCTATAATCACCTGAGGATAAGTCTCTTCCCTTGAAGACAACTGCTTACATGGTAATTGGAAGGAAACTAAATTGGAAGGCAAGGAAATCAGCATAGCAGGGAAAATGCAGTGGAATTAAGGCTTTAAACTTTCTGCAGGTTTCATATGTCTGTGATGAGCTGGCTGGCAGTGACCTAGCCCAGGGGTTTTGAAAGGGCAAAAGATGATTGGAGGACTTGGGATTCCCTTTCCTCACCAATCAGGCCCCAGAGACTCACCCCTCCTGTCCCCTGATTGGCCCCTTGGGTCACCTGGAGGGTGATAAAAAGGGCAGCACAGCTGACTCAGGGAAGAGACCAGCGAGGGACCACGAGGAAGGAGCTTCAAAGAGCTGGCAAGAGCTGAGCCAGCGGGGCAGAAGCAGTTGCCCCAGAAGAGCCTGAAGGAGCAGGACCTGCAGGCAGCAGTTGGACCCTCAGCAGCACGGCGTGTGGCTGGCAGGAGAGGCTTCCTGCTGGGCTCCAGGATCCCCTATGAGAGGCTGTGGCCAGCGGGAGAGGCTTCCCGCTTTAGCAAGGATCTGAGCAGCGACCTGAGGGGTTCCCATCTCGGCTTCCAGCTCCTCCAATCAGAGACCAGGCAGCTCAACGTGAGGCCAGGGCTCCAGGAAGGTCAAGACCCCAAGTAGCTTGGAGCAGTACTAGTGCTGGTGGCTGTGAGGCAGTGTTTCTGCCTACTGTGTGGGAAATCCAAGTTCAAGTCCCAGCTTTAGTGACTTGGGGTGAGTAAGCTAACAAGGAGAAATTCCTCTTGCAGAAAAATAGGCCATTTTGTTTTCTCCCCTTCAAGGGTACCTAGGCCCTATATTTTTTTGTCCTTTGACATTTTGTATTTTGTGCCTTTTTATATTTCTCCAACCAGTATTGTTTGCTCTGCTGTTTGTGTTTTATATTTTGTTAACCCTGTCTTTTGTCAATGATTGTAAGTGTCTAACCTTTGTTGAATCCTGCCCCCTTGGAGCATTGTATTGTCAACTATACCCCCTGATTTATGCCTGTTATGTTCCCAGTATTGTTCCCTCATTAAAAGGTATATGGTTACGTCCCCAGTGGTGGTCTGGCTCTGCTTTATAGGGGGAGGAGAGTCCCTACACCTCCCACAGCACTTGTGCTCCTGCTTTGATCCCTTCAATTGGAGAGGGAGTACCTTTTGGAGTACTGCCCAGGTTACATATCCATGTTAGGTGATCTGCAACAAGCTGTAATAGCAGCCCATCCATACTGAGGTGCCACCCCTGGCTAAAGGATTTCCTGCACAGAAGGCGCATCTACACAAGACACTACGTCGCCATAGCAATGAGCTACAGAGATGTAGCTCATCGCTATGGCACCATAGTGTCATCAGGTACTAACCATGATGCCACTGCTACTGTGCAGTAGGGCTGAAAATGACCTGTGCACCAGCGGGACTGTGCAGTATTGGCAGATACCATGCAGTCATTTAGTACTTGCTAAAGCAAGTACTAAATGACTATGCAGAACAAAATGTGCAGTCAGGGGCACGTGTAGACATGCCCAGACACTCAGAAAAATTAATCTGAATAAACTGTAGGTCTGATTTTAAGATGATTAGTTAACCTTTGTTAAATCCCAGTGTGCAGATTTTTACTCAGAAATAAACTGACCATAATTCAATTGAAGTGATTTCACTTTGTGAGGCATTCACTTCACTTTCTGAAAAACTAAATAAGATGAAGGCAACTTAAATTCTAATTGAAACTGTGTCTAGATAGAACTCGAATGTAGTTTTTACTAAGATACTTCAAATTTATGTGTAACAGGGGGCCTTCTCTGGGCTGATTTCCCTGTGGCCTGCCAAACTGTTTCTGGGCTAACCGCCTGCCATGCCTTGTTGTTATTTAATTAATAGTTGTTAATTAAGCAGGGCTGCCCATTTCTTGCCCTGATGCCAGGGGGTGCTGTCTGCAGCTCTGTATCTCCCCTACACTGCAGCCCATGCCTCACAGATGGCATCCTTTGTTGACAACATCACCGGCCCCACTCATCCTACTGTTTCCCCACCTGGATCCTTTCATTCAGGCAGCCTATTTCGCCTTCATTCTAGGCTGCATAGCTCCCTGAGCTGTTCCCCTTATGGGTGTGGTCCCCCCTGGACCTTTGGCTACGCTGGCCCTGGCCCACCTCCAGGCCAGTCAGACCCCAGGCCCTCAACTCTGGGCATCCCTTGTGGTGAGCCCCTGGTCCTTTGACCTTTCTGGTCCTGGCCCCAGCATTGACCAGTTGGGGGATTTCAAGACAGGTTTATGAGTCTATGGCCCCACTGTCTCACTGGGGTCCACCTTCAGGACCCTACAAGGGGGTAACCCACCCAGTTCACTGGGGTGGTAACTGGCCTGGCAGTTCCTGGGGGCTCCCATGCCACTGAGAGCCCTATCAGGCCACCCACTTCCAGCAGGGTGTAGTTTTAGGTCATGCCCAGGATCAGGAGCCTCCTGACCATCCCCTACAGCTCCTCCCTTACCTCCAGAGTGTTCCATGAAGCCTAACAGCCAGCTGATGTTGCTGCACCTCCAGCCAGCAGCAAAATGCCATGCTTTTATAGGCAGCCCTGAAAATGGCTACCTTAATCAGGCACCTGCTGGCTGCTTGGCTTCAGTCCTTAAAGTGGCAGGCACAAACAGTGCCCTGCCACAACATGGCAGATCAATGAGGGAGGTGAGGGGAGTGTGACCACATAATATAAGTTTTCAAGGTCACACATTTTTATATCTAGAAAGGGATCAAAACTGTCCCTCCCCTACTGGGTGAGCGGAGGCAGCTAAAAGGCCAGCACCTTGTGGGTGAAGGAGTTAATGTACAGTAGCAAAACTCCCCATTTCTTTGTAGAGTAGGATGTCTAGTAAAGGACCCAATTCTAAGTGTTGCTGTATAGAAGGCTATGCCTCAAAATGTGGAGGTTTCAGAGGTAGAGGGCTGCAAAGCACTTGCAGGCAGTGGTGTTGTCTTTGGACAGAGAGCTGTCATGTCCTCCAAGAAGGTTGTTTGCTTCTGTATCATCTCAGCTGCTTTTGTGAAGACCTAGCTTATCCTTTTCTCACCAGTGCCTTGTTTCAGAAACTCTTACTGCCACTCTATTTTTTCTACCCCTATCTTGGTGGATAAAATAGTTCTTTGGATATATCACCTTTTGAGCCCCTTTTACCCCTATATAACTTGTCATCTACTGGGGAGATGGACAAGCAATTGTTTGCTTATGTGCCATATCCTCTGTGCCAACAGTACTAAAATGCTGATTTCTCCTTTATTTTTAACTTCCATTTCCATAATTTCTTCCCACTTTTGAGTCAGCTTAGAAATAATAACTGTTCCACAATTGTTTGAGACCCCTTAGTCAGTGATGTGAGGGGAGCATCAAAGAAAATTAGGTTTTGAAGGGACCACAGGAGGTCATCTAGTTCAACCCCTTGTCCAAAGTAGGACTGTACCCAACTAGTTCACCCCAGCCAAAGCTTTATCTAGCCAGGTTTTGTAAACCTCCAAGGGTGGAGATTCCACAACCTTTCTGGGTAGCCTGTTCCAGTGCTTTACTATCCTCCTTGTGGAAAAGTTTTTCTCAATAGCTAACCTAAACTTCCTTTGCTGCAACTTAAAGGTGCTCATGTAATACCTTTAAAAAACCTGTATTTCCTTAAAATAGACATTTAGAGATATATAGGGGTTTGTTTTTTTATTGCAACTTGAGGAAGGGTTGTTAGATGCCAAAACAGGCTGTAGGCTTTTGTGACTTGACTGGTAACCAATTTATATAAACATTTATATATTATTGTGCTTACAGCCTTGCCGAGGGCCTAGGGAGTGTGGGTGGGGAATTAGCCAGGGACAAACCTGGGCCTTTGCTTATCTACTTATCTATTTACATCTCATGACACCCTTTAAGGACCTGGGAACCAATCACTGATGGTTAAGAATCACTGCTATAGGAATTGCTGGGGTGGAAATCAAAGAATGGTATAACAGAGGCAGCTCAGTAATAACATGGTTAATGATCAGATGGAGTTTGATGGGTAGACTGCTCAAGCACATGTCAAAGTTGAGGATGATGTCCGTCAGGCTTAATGGGTCCTCAGGTGACTGAGGAGCCCAATTCTGGATGCACACGTTCTTCAGCAATAGGGGAATGTTGTTGCTCAGGGTAGTGGGATTTTCAGCCCCAGGTTGGTCTCTGTGCCCGCCTCTGTTCTAATAGGCGCTCCCGCGCGGCTTTCACCCAGGCCAAAGGTCGTGTCTGCCCAGGGTTTACGGGCGGGCCCCACAGGTTGTCCTTGCTGACAACAGGAGAACCCCTTAACTCACCTGCCATGACTTGTGATGGTATCTCAGTGGGGGGTTCCCACTTGGGGCATCCTCCAGGGCCGTCACGCCTCCTGGTGGGCACTCTCGGGGCTCCGACCTCCCCTACACCCCGGCCACTCGCCACCTTAGGCTCTCCCTCTTCAGGTCTGCTTGGTGTCTTCAGCTTCCCCTCTTCTTGCCCACAGCTAGTCCGCCAACCGTCTAGGTCTTCGGGCCCGACGTATAGTCCGCTGTGGCCATCAACCCTGCCCTTTCACAGCGGCTCCTAATACTCTATCCTAATCATCCCGTGACGAAGTGTGCCTAACCCACCACCGAAATTAACCAGGTCTCCTACTCTAATTGGGCCTGGAGACTCACAAAGGGACCTCTGGCCTCCGGGTTGCGCGGTCCTCTTTCTGGGCTCAGGCCCCGCCGTCCAGCCAGCTCTCCCAATGAGGTGTCAAATCCCCTTTCTTCTCTCTAGGCCGCTGGGGCCGTGAGGGTCAACTATACGGCCCCGATTCGAGTCACCGTCCATCTGCTAACTCCGCCCGATGAGGGCTCGTTGGCTCGGCCCCGATGTTACCTCCCTTCCGGTCCCTCTGCTGGCACTGCTGCTGACTCTGCTGTGGGCTCAACCCTGGCTTTGTCCCGTCGGCGCTATCCCAGCCTTTCTCACCGCCTCTACGGCCACCTATACTGAGGGTTTCCCAGCCGGTGCTGCAGTCGGTGGGTTCCCAGCCGGTTTCTCTGTCAATATTGCTTCTAGCTTCCCTGCCGGTGCCCCTGTCGGCTCCGCAGCCGGCTTCTGCGTGTATTGCACAACCGGCTTCACTGGCTCTGCTGAACGTTGCGCAACCGGCTCTCTCAGAGCCTTCCATAGCTCCACCTCTGGCTTTCCCCGCTGCTGGGTGCGGTGGCTGATTCCCCCTGCACGAGGGCTCGCTCCTCCAGTCTCCTCGCATCAGCCGCCCCGTCGCCTCATCGGGGCTGCTTTTTAAACCTTCCGGGGAGCGTCCTCCGCCCCCGCTGCTCTGCCGCAGCCGTATAAATGCCCGGTTGATTACCCACGCCAGCATTTTCACTGCGCACCCCTCCTCCGGCTCCTCCAGCTCTACAGGAGGTAAGTGGGGCTCTTTACCGTCCTGGGGTTCTTCTGTCTCCCAGCTCCCCTGGGACAGTCTCCTTTTCCTTCCTCTGTTGCTGCTGTTCTGCCTTGGTATTGAGTCATTGGGCCACAAAGTGGCATATGCCTTGGTAGACCAGGTGGTGCCACACCGAATGGTCAGTGGCTTGCTCCTCCCAGCCATTGGTGTTGATGCCTTTGTGCTTGAGGGCAACCTTGAGCATGTCTTTGTACCATTTTCTTTGGCTGCCCTTAAAGCATTGGCTAACAGAGAGCTGAGTGAAGAGAATCTGGTGAGGGAGGCAGTTCTTGGACATCCAGACACGGTGACCCATCCATCAGTGTTGATTTCTCAAGAGCAGGGCTTCGATGTCAGCTACGCAGCTTCATGGAGTACACTCATGCTGGTCCAGAGGTCCTCCCATTTGATTCCCAGAATTAGACACAAGCAGTGCTGGTGAAAGCTCTCAAGAGTGTTACTGTGGCATCAGTAGATGGTCCAGGCTTCACTGAAGTAGAGGAGGGTGATCAACCTGACAGCCTTATAAACCAGGACCTTTGTTGACTTCTGAAGATCTCTATTTTCAAAGACATGTTGTTGCAGCATGAAGAAGGTGGCACTGGCACAGTTGACCTGATGCTCGACTTCTTCATCAATGGTAGCTCATTAAGAGAGATGGTACTCCAGGGCCTTCCTGTCTACATAGATAGTGTGAGGGATGTTCAGCTGGCCTGGGGAGGGTTGGTGGAGAACCTTCATCTTGGCGAAGTTCAAGGACAGGCCAAGTCTCTTATACAAAGCATTGAAGAGATCCAGGGCTGCTTCCACTTCCTATGCAGAGTAAGCCATCATGCAGAACTCATCCACAAACTGAAGGTCATGGATGTCCTTGGTGGTGAGTTTTGTTTTTGCCCAGAAGCGCCCAAGATTGAAAAGCTTCCTGTTCAGTCAATACTGGATACTGATGCCAGATGGTAGATCATCTCAGATGACGTAGATGATGACAGTCAGGTAGGTGGAAAACAGGGTGGGGGCTATCATGCAACTTTGTTTGGCCCTGGTCTGGGTGCAGAAGGCCTCAGTTTCAGATCTTCCACTAAGGATGGTGGTGGTCATATCATCATGCAGGAGTCTCAGCATGGTGACAAACTTCAGTGGGCAACCAAGGCATTGGAGGATGATCCACAGAGATTCACAATTTAAGGAATTGAATGCCTTGGTCAGGTCAATAAAGGTGATGAACAGTTCTTGGTTTTGCTCCGGACAGTTTTCTTGGATCTGCCTGGCAATCAAAACCATGCCCACAGTGCCCTGGGATGGTCAAAATCCACACTGGGTTTCCAGAAGGATCTCCTTGGAGATGGGACAAAGGTGGTTCATGAGGATGTGGGCCAGGATCTTATCTGCAATAGCAGGAGGGAAATCCCCCTGTAGTTCCCACAGTCAAAATTGTCCCCCTTTTTGTAGATGGTCATGATGGTCATATTCTTGAGATCCCCAGGGATGTCCTCTTCATTCCAAAGGCAGAGAATAAGCTGATGGAGTCATGATGTGAACTAGAAGCTGCCAGCATGGTAGACCTCTGCAGCTATACCAACTGGCCCACAGGTTTTGTTGGTTTTCATCTGTTGGATGGCACGCTTCAGCTCTCTGGTGGTTGATGGATCACCAAGGGAATCCACCACAGGGCATTATGAGACAGCTTGGAGGGTTTCCTGCAATATGGTGGACTCCTCCGATATGGTTAAATAGGGAGTTCAAAATGCTCCCTCCAATGCCGACAGATGGCATCATCGTCCTTAAGGAGCCAGAAGCCAACCTGTGATTGGAGGAGGTTTTGTCCAATGGAGCGGGGTCCGTAGGCTATCTTGGTAGCCTGGAAGAAGTTACACATGTCATGCTGGTCAGTGTAGCCTTGGATCACCTGCACCTTCTCCACCCACCAGTTGTTCTTCATGTCACAGATGCGTCATTGGACCTCAGACTTCAGCTGGTGGTACACTGCCGTTTGTGGGTGGCTTTGCTAGGCGATGAAGACTGTACACTTTCGCTTGAGGAGATTTCAAATCTGAGTGTCACTGGCATCGTACCAGTCTTGGTTCCAACATGATGCAAGCCCAATAGTCTGGGCACAGGTGTCTTGGACAGCAGACTTGAGTTGCTCCCAGTGTGCCTGGATGGAGATGTCATCAATGGTAGGGACTTGCTCCAGTTCACTATACAACTGGGCCTGGAACTCCTCCCACTGTTCAGGGTCCTTCAAATCTACAATGTTCACCCATTTCTGGGTGGCCTTCTGGGTCTTCCAGTGTCTTGGCACCAGGTGGATATTCATCACCTAGTGCACAAGTAGGTGGTCCATCCAACAGTCCTCAGAGCCCTTCATGGCCCTCATAACAAGCACATCCCTCGGGTCTCTACCTCAGATGATGATGTAGTCCAAGAGGTGCCTGTGCTCTGACCTCAGATGCCTCCATGTGGTCTTGAGCTGGTCTTTCTGGTGGAAGACGGTGTTCATCACAATCAGACCATGTTGGGTGCATTTGGTCAGGAGCAGGATACTGTTAGCATTGGCCTTGTCCACACCATTCTTGCCAATAGTTCCACTGCAGATTTCATGGTCACATCCAACCCGTGCATTGAAGGTGCCCAGGAGAATGATCTTGTTGTCCCTGAAGATGGATGCAAGGACATTGTTGAGTTAGAGTACAACTTTTCCATGACTTCGTCATCAGAATCCAACATTGGAGCATATGCACTGATGACAGTAGCACATTGGTTTTGGCTGAGGTGCAGGTGAAGAATCATCAGCCTTTCATTGACACCTGAAGGGAGTTCAGGGAGCATGTCAGCGATCTAGTTCCTGATGATGAAACCGACTCCATGGATACAGGGGTTGCATTCTGGTTTCCCTTTCCAGAAAAAGATATACCCTCCGCTGACCTCTCTCAGCTGTCCTTCCCCAGTGAGCTGGGTGTCACTGAGAGCAGCAATGTTGATGTTATGTCTCACTAACTCCCGAGCCACAATGGCAGTTCATCTTTCTAGGCAATCACGCTTTGGGTTATCAATAAGCATTCTCACATTTCAGGTTCTGAAGTTTAGCTTTTTCTTATTTTGACTGCAGGCATGGTGATCCCTCTGGTTGCAGTTTCCCAGCCAGGAGAGATAGGACAGCCTATTTTTGCAGCACCTTTTCTAGCCCCCTCCCCATCAGGGTGAGCAGAGGGTATCCTAAAAAGGGCTGCTCAGTCATGGATGCAGCTGCCAAAGGACACCCGTGTCTCAACACAGGTGCCCAATGGCAATCGTGCATCCACCGCCTGTGTGCAGACTCTTGGCTGGGGGCCTCTAGGTATCACAGCCCTGCCCCCGTCGCCAATCCTCCATCACCACAGGGCTTTTGGACCTGATGAAAGCCTGTGTGTGGCATGTTTAGAGTGAGTCCCCACTCCGGTGCACAGTTGGGTCCACATGGTCTTGATGGTTGGTGGCTGGGTTCAGTAGCATGGTGAACAATGATTACTGGGGCCACTTATCCATTGCAGCCTTCTTTTCCCTTCACAGCCATTGGGGCCACAGGCTTCCTCTGTCTGCTCCACCATTGATGACTTCTTGGATCATTGTCTGGAATCTCCTCCTTGATCGTACCACCATGGGTGGTCCTACCAGGAGCATGAGCTCCAGATGCTATTGCTCTTGGGGTTATTGGAATATGCAAGCCTCTTCACCACAACAAGGTGATGATCCTCAGAGACAAGCACATACACATCTGCTGGCTGTCCTTATTTTAAAGGAGTTTGCTTTGAGTCATGTCCCTAAGATGCAGGGAAGGATTCTGTTTCAAAAAAGCATTGGGCAAACTGGCAAGTATGTTGTACCACTAACAGCCATGACAGTGCCCTCAGACCTAGTGCCAGAGTGGAATGGAGCTACCAGCTATACTAGTTGTGGTGAGAAAGCTGTCTTGTCATGCAAACTCTGCCCAATTACAGCAGTCTCTGTTTTTTAAATACCTCTGGATTAGCATAAAGTGTCTTGCAAAACTAAACAATGTTATAATGAGGGATGAATTTCTAAAGTGTCTTTAAAAATATTTTATTTAGGAAATGTTTGCATAGCAGGACTGAGCTACTTTATCCCAGATTGACTAAAAGATGAGTGCATTAATGAAACCATGAGTCAAAAAAGAAAAGAAAAGAAAAGAAAAGGCTTGAGTGCTTTTTTATGCAACAGCATCTACTATCCCCAGGTCTCCTCTCTCCCATTAACCTATGAAGTGCTGACATATCAGCTGGGCAAGGATCTTGTTTGGTGTGACAGAGGCCAGATAGAGATAGTTGGAGAGAGAAGTACAAAGAACACCCTTGTAAGGCAGGAACAGCAGCAAAAGCTAAAGTACAGGTAATACAGTTTGTATAATTAGTAATAGTTAGCTCTGTGCATCTTAGTTCCAGGACCAGATGCATTATATAAGTGTTTGAGTGGTACTGCACCTGGGTTAATTAGGCATGCAGGATTTTGCCTTAAATCATGTAGACATACCCATAGTCAATGAAGCTCTCCCAAAGGTCCTATTACTGTCCTTCATGCTCTTTTCTAATTCAGCTAGTGCTCCTATTTGTTGTTCTGAGGCTGGATTAGGACCTAGTGGTACTCCCTCTGCTTTGTTTGTTATTGTGCATTATGGTGATTAAAATTCAGATGGGCCTAGATTTCTTCTTCCAACAAGAAGGAACTGAAGTCCAGGACCTCATTGTAGGCACACCCTGAAACATGAGACACAATTTGATCAATAATCAGAGCCTATAATTTAGGCATGTGATCTAGAACAGTGGTGCTCAGCCTCCAGCCCATGGGTCAGATAAAGCCTATGGAGCCATCCCAGCAGGGATTTGGCTTCTTCGGCCACGGGATATTGTTCCAAAAAGAAGGATTGCTGGGAAGAGATGGGATCCGCCTGCAAAAAAGAGGGAAAACATCTTCACAAACAGACTCACTAGCCTAGCGAGGAGAGCTTTAAGCTAGGTTTACTGGGGGATGGAGACCAAAGCCCTGAGGTAAGTGGGGAAGTGGGAGACCTGGAGGAAGAGCAAGCAGGAGGGGGCAACAGGGGAGGTGTTCTCATACTTCCTGAGAAATCAGAGCAATCGACTAGTTACCTCAGGTGCTTGTACATGAATGAACAGAGCCTGGGAATCAAGGAGGAAGAATTGGAAGTTCTTGTACCGTCATGGAACTATAATGTCAGTGGAGACTTGGTGGGATAGTTCTCATGACGGGAGCACTGTCACGGATGTATACAAACTGTTCTGGAAAGATAGGCAAGGAAGAAGAGGAGGAGAAGTTGCACTGTATGTAAAACAGCTGTATGATTGCTCAGAGCTCCAGTATGTAACTGGTGAAAGGCCTGTCTCTTGTTTAAGGTTAGAGGGGAGAGCAACATGGGTGATGTTGTGGTAGGAGTCTGCTGTAGACCACTAGAGGATGAGGCTTTCTTCAAACAGCTAGCGGAAGTTTCTCATTCACAAGCCCTGGTTCTCATGGGGGACTTGAATCACCCAAGACATCTGCTGGGAAGGCAATACAGCATGCACAGGCAATCCAGTGAGTTTTTGGAGAGCGCTGGGGACAACTTCTTAGTGCAAGTGCTGGAGCAGCCAACTAGGGGCTATGCTCTTCTTGACCTGCTGCTCACAAACAGGGAAGGATTGGCGGTGAATGTAGTAGTGGATTGTAACTTCGGCAGCAGTGACCAAGAGATGATTGTGTTCAGGATCCTGAGGAAAGGAAGGATGGAGAGCAGCAGAGTAAGGACCCTGGACTTCAGAAAAGCAGACTTTGACTTGTTTAGGGAACTTATGGACATTATCCCCTGGGAAGCCAGTCTGACGGAAAGAGTCCAGGACAGTTGGCTGTACCTTAAAGATGCTTTACAGAGAGTGCAGGAACAAATCATCCTGATGTGCAGGAAGACTAGCAAGTATGGCAGAAGACCAGCTTGGCTTAGCAGGGAACTCTTCAGTAAACCAAATCACAAAAAGGAAGCTTATAAGAAGTGGAAGCCTGGTCAAATAAACAAGGAGGAATATAAGAGTATTGTTTAGGCATGCAGGGATGAAGTCAGGAAGGCTAAAGCACAATTGGAGTTGCAGCTAGCAAGGGACATGAAGGGTAACAAGGAGGGTTTCTACAAATATGTCAGTAGCAAGAGGAGGATCAGGGAAAGTATGGGTCCCTTTCTGAATGGAGGAGGCAACCTTGTGACAAAGGATGCAGAAAAGGCTAAAGTGCTCAGTGCCTTTTTTGCCTCAGTCTTCATTGGCAGGGTCAGTTCCCAGACTACTGCTCTGGGCAGCACAGTTCAGGGAGGAGGTGAGCAGCCAACAGTGGTGAAAGAACAGGTTAGAGACTATTTATAAAAACTGTACATATAGAAATCCATGAGGCCACATGGAATGCACCCAAGGGTGTTGAGGGAGTTGGCTGATGTGATTGCAGAGCCATTGGCCATCATCTTTGAAAACTAATGGCAATCAGGAGAGGTCCCATATGATTGGAAAAGGGCAAATGTAGTGCTCACATTTAGGAAAGGGAAAAAGAAGGATCCAAGGAACTAGAGACCACTCAACCTCACCACAGTCCCTGGAAAAATTATGGACCAGATCCTCAAGGAATCCATTTATAAATACTGGGAGGAGAAAAAGGTGATTAGAAGCAGTCAGCATGGATTCACCAAGGACAAGTCATGCCTGACTAACCTGATTACCTTCTATGACAAGGTACAGGCTGGGGGCTGATTGCCTGGGCAGCAGTTCTGCAGAAAAGGACCTGGGGGTTACAGAGGACAATTAGCTGAATATGAGTCAACAGTGTGCCCTAGTTGCAAAGAAGGCTAATGGCATACTGGGCTACACTGGTCAGAGTGTTGCCAGCAGGTCAAGGGGAATGATTCCCATCTATTCAGCACTGGTGAGGCCACATCTGGAGTACTGTGTCCAGTTTCGGGTCCTCACTACAGAAAGGATGTGGCCAAATTGGAGAGGGTCCATCAGAGGGCAACAGAAATGGTGAGGGGATTGGGGGACATGACTTATCAGGAAAGACTGATGGAATTGGGACTTTAGTCTAGAGAAAAGGAGACTGAGAGGGGATTTAATAGCAGCCTTCAACTACCTGACGGGAGGTTCAAAAGAGGATGGAGCTAGACTGTTCTCCGTGGTGGCAGATGACAGAACAAGGAGCAATGGTCTCAAGTGGCAGCAAGGGAAGTTTAGGTTAGTTATTAGGAAGAATTTTCTCATTAGGAGAATTTTCTCATTACTTAGAGAGGTGGTAGAATCTCCATCCATGGAGGTTTTTAAGACCCAGCTAGTCAAAGCCTTGGCTGGGATGATCTATTTGGGAATGGCGCTGCCTTGAGCAAGAGGTTGGACTAGATGAACTCCGGAGGTTCCTTTAAACCCTAATTTTCTATGAGTCTATAATTTGACCATGGTTCTCCCCACAGGTCCCCTGTCTAACTATTCCAGTTAGATAGCCCTGATTTAGAACTGGAATTGCAAAGAACAGCTCCTGCAAGGATAGCAGCATTTCAGAGAGAAAGGACTGACAACTGGGATAGTAGGGGGTGCACAGATAATGAGACAGCATGACACAGGTAATTAGCAAAGTACTGAGGGGTATTATGGGGAAGACTTTGTAGATATTCAACAGTTGCTTCATGATACAGATGCATCCACATCAGATGTTTTCTATATACTGATCCCATGCCCTCTAAACATGTTTCCAGAGTGGATTTAATAAAACATTGAAATGCCAGACAATTCACAAAAAATTGCTTGGTTCATTGATGCAAGTCACTAAATGTGAAGTAGCACAAGTCAATCAATCCAGAGTAAACACACTGTTGGTGATGAGCAAAACTCCTTGCTTTCACTATTATTCCACGCAGGAGCAAAAAAACAACAAAGAAAAAATGGAATTAGAAATTCAGCAAACCTGCTTGTGAAGTGAGTTTCCTCTGAGCCTGAGATTAGAAAACCCTTAGGAACCTGCAACAGAACCCAGCTGCATACATCTTAGGAACAGTTTCTCACTCAGTACTCACTGGAGAAACCTCTCCCTTCATCAGCTAAACCCCTTCCCACCACTGGGCATCACCACCCTGCCCTCCTCTTCTAGAATATAGAAGCCACAGAGGGAGTAATGCTGCTTAGCAGGATTAATTCCCATTGGGATTTCCTAGCAGAAATCAATGTTAATGACTGTTGCCCTCTATTCTTTCTTATGCCCCAGTGTGCCCTTTCCTCCATTTTCAGAGCCCCAGCCATAGAGAACCACTGTAGATCTTTGTGGTTTCTAGCACAGGGTTAAGCATGTAGTAATAGACCTTGATTCCCTTTCATTGCTGCTGAGCTGTTAATTTTTTATGCCTTAGATTAATCTGACTTTGTGTGGCAGAAATGGTTCTGAAATCTCATAGAAAGGTGCTGTAAAAGACTTACAAAAGACTGATATTATTGCTACTGCATGGTGTTCCATTATATTACTGAATTAAAATCTCAACAGTCCCATGTGTAGTGGATTCACTGTTGTCTGATGAAGCAATGAATATTTAAAATATTGAAATATGACCCAGAAAATATATGTATATGGGTCTATGTAAGTACAAATAAACATACTACAGTAAAATCCCTGTTATCTGGCATGAGTGGGGAATGCCGGGTGCTGGTTATGCAAACATTCCAGTTATCTGAGGCAGATAATGTGGAGCGGGGGGCAGAGGGAGGGGCTGGTGGCGGCTGCATGTGGAGAGGGGTGGAGGTGGCAGCAGCCGTACACGGAGCAGCAACAGTGCAGGGTGGTGGGAGGTGGCAGTGGCTGCCGCATGCGAGCTTCCCACCCCAGCCAGCCAGAAATTCCAGTTAATAGAGTATTCCAGCTTGTAGAATGCTGGATAACAGGGATTTTACTGTAGTACTCCAAAATTATGTTTAATATAAATGTAAGTGAAACTATAAAAGGCTCTTTAGGTTTCAGAATTTCCTTCTGTCCGCAACTGAGTATATTTGAAAGTCATTCTCTTGGAGCCATTATAATTCATTATGTCCAAATGTATACAGCTAAAGACCCTTAATCCAAAGATTTTAGGTATAATAGACAACTCCAAAATATTTTGTTGTATATTTAAGAAACTTTGATCTCTGAAACTGCTGCATATATAAAATGCAATAAACTGTGTAATCCATGTAGAGGATTTACCTGCCTGTGCACATTTAATGTATATCAGACTGCTAAAATCCTAATTACAAAAATAAAAAATCTGGTTTACCATTTTGTTCTGTGACAGCTCTTTTAAAATTCAGGGTTTGGTACTTAAGGCATTAAACATTAGGTCAAAATATTATTTAGTTTAAAACCCATTTTCTATATATAACATCAAATAGCTGTGACACCCACACACACTTGAGGTTGTGTATGATAAAGTATGTGCTTTTGGTTGTTGTATATTATGTTTTATGTGGGCAAGATGGTCCCTGTTGTTCTGACCATGTGCTCAGCAACATGGCAAGCTGGGGCCTGTATCTGGGCAAAGTATGTAAAATCCTCTAGACTCATTGGCCAGAGGAAGCAGAAGATTCTCCAGGCAGATTGGTTGGGAAAAAGATTGGACTGTGGCACTCTCTGACTGGGGAAGGCCAGGGTGATGTCATGCAGAGGGATATAAGGTGAACTAGGCTGGTTTGGGGAGGGAGAGAAGCTGCTAGGGGCTGCTGAAGAGTGGAGTTTCCTCTGAGGGAGAACGGATTTGCAGATAGTAAAAAGGGAAACTCAGGTAGAGGAGAGAGAGAGAGGGAGAATTGTCTCAGTGTCTGGGAACCCCTCTTTTCTCTTTTTCTTCCCCTTTTTTGTGGTTTTAAGGGATTAATACTAGGGAACAGAGTATTGTTTCCTTGGGTTGGCTGGCCAAGAATTAGGCCTGGCAGTTTTAAACAGGGTTGAAACCTTAGAGTTTCTGGTCCTGCCAGCTTTGGGCCAGACTTGAGGTTTGCAACTTTTTTTGCTCCCTGCGGAGCTGTGCACCCAAACTACATGCAGCCTGGGCATCGAAAATAGGCCTGGCTTTTCCCCTTTGCTTTTTGCTTTTTTTGATGGTCCTTTGCTCCTGTCAGACTGTGCAGTTGGGCCAGCTGTAGCCATTAAGCAACCTGGATTCTTTTGGAGTTTGTCCTGCAGTTTCATTTCAGTGGGCTATATAATCCAGCCCAGAAGTTTTGGGGTACATGCATGCTGGCTGGAGCCACAGTCACTCACCACATACACACATAGCCTTTCTGTGGGAGCAAAAATCAGCACTCTACCACTTCTCCAGGAGGAACAAGGGGCCCTTTGCAATGCAGAAGGACCCATGCTCTCAAGCAACTCCTTGCAGTACAGTGAACACAAGGAGCAGCTCAGGACTCTCCAGTGTGGGTTCCCCTCTCCAGGCAATTGCTGAAGGGTAGGCCCCTGAAACTACCTGCTGGGGAGCCCCAAATCCCAGACTGCCTTTTTGCGGGTGAAGCCATCCCAAGAAGGTGCCACCTATAGACTTTGTTCTGTAGTTGTGTTGGCTACAAAGCACCAACTCACAGGATCATCGTAAACTTCTATTTTATTGGACAGATGCAAAAGTCAGACCATAAACCTTGGTGCTGATTCCCTCAAACGCACACACACACACTCACAGTAGCTAGCTATGAACACTAAGCACCGGTGTCAAGATATACCTATCCCTGAGCACTGGACTCCACCGTCAATGGCCAGTTGAGGCTTCTTTCAGTGCAATGTTGCTTCAGAAGGGGGTCATCAGCTGGTCCTTCTGGCTGGACAGGCAGGGTGCTGGTCAGGTCAAAGAGGGTGCCATTGGGGGTCATTCTTCACTGCCTTTTATCCTCTCTGACAGACTTTGGTGACTCCCCAATTCTTGGGCTTACCTAATCCAGGGGTTGTTGACCTCAAGGGACGTCCCTCTTGGTAGCTGCTGGATGGCAGCTGTCAGCCCCAGGGGTCACGTCCGCAGGTATGGAATCTCAGGAGTCCGTTGATGAATTTTGATTGATTCACTGCCGTGATGAATAGAGTCTGGAAGTGGTTGATCAGGGGGTATTTCAGCCACAAGGGTCTATTTCCAGCATTGATTAGTTCAAACCAGGGCTTCCGTACCTTTAAAAGTGAAGTTTCAGGGAGTTCCTGAAGTTTCAGGGAGTTCCTGGCTCTGTATTGATTCTTTCCTCTTCTCTATCTGTAGTTTTGTAGGTGTTAATTGATGCTCATTAACTTGTTTATCCAGACTAGCTACTGTGTTACACAATCAACCATGATTCATTCAGGGACCCGCTCCATACAGAGATTCCTGCCCTTGCTAACATTGTTACATGGTACAACTTACTTCTAAACTTAAAGTACATTTGTAAAAGCATCTACAAGCTCTATTTTCACTACAAGTACACTTTACATAAAAATAATAATAATATAATAAAAGAAAAAGAGAGAGGAAAGAAGAAAAGGTAGAAAAGACAAAGCATCCCCAAAAGGGGGCAAATACTGCAAAAGGGGCTTTTGCCATATGGAAGAGCTTCACATTTGAAAGGGGAACAGGCAAAAAGGTTTCTTGCTGCAGTTGATAATGTTTTAAAATTATATGTAATGCTTTCTTTTGTTTTGCTCTATTCTCTATAATAAATCTGGGTTTTTGTGTTTATATTGCTTGTGAGAAATGGGGGTTTGTTTACATGGGGTGCCACAGCAAATTTAGTGTTCCTAGATTTTCTGGATGGGGGCTAAAGCCACGGATGTAATTTATGAGGTACCCTGAAATTTGAACCCAGCCCTTTTTGTTGCTGACCGATGCCCCAACAGAAGGGTTACATACATAGGCAGTGGAAGTGGGGGCTAATAGGGTCCAGCCCTGACAAATGCAGGGCAGCAGCAGGCATGGTCTTAGGGGTCTGCCAGGGTCGGGAGGGCAGACATACTCAGATACCTTGTGCACTCGCAACCGGGATCACAGCTGGCTCAGCCACAGGCAGGTAAGTATCTTTTAATCTGTTTTTTTTTATTTCCATGGGCTTGGGGGGCGGGGGGGTGCAGCAGAGGGAAGATCGAGACCCCCACAGTGCAGGAGACAGTAGGGTAGGGGAAGGGTGAATCATTCACCCCTGCCCCTGGCCTGCTTCCTCCTGCACTATGGGGAGTGTGCCATGACTTGGCCCAGCTAGGGCCACATTCATGGTGAATGGGGCCCCGGCCAGCCAGGTTGTGGGATAATTGGAGCCTGGTGGCTTGCCCAGGGGTCTGGGGTGAAGGAGCATGTTTCTCTACCTTGGTTCCCCCATGGTGCACACATCCGTGCTCCTGAATGAGCCATTGGGCTCTGATTGTCCCAAGGCCCAGCCCAGCCAGGGCCCCATTTACAGTGAATGGAGCCCCGACTGAGCCAGGTCATGGGACAATCAGAACCTGGTGACTTCTCCAGAGGTACAGTGGCAGGCAGCCAAGGTGGGGGGCACATGGTCCCCCAGTCTTTGTATGGGCAAGGGCAGGCCACAGCTGTGACCTGGGCTCAGCCTCTGCTTCATGCCTCCGCACCTTGCCACCACTGCTTTGAAAAAGGCGGGCACTACCATGTGCCTCACTGCCCAGCCTGCCCAGCAACGGGATGCATATGGTGGTGCCCACCACTTTCAAAGCAGTGGCAGTGAGGCACAGAGGCACAGAGCAGAGGCTAAGCCCAGGACACAGCTGTGGCTGGCCCTTGCCCCATGCAATGATCGGGGAGCCATGTGCCCTCCCTCCAACTTGGCTACCCAGCACTGTGCCTCTGAAGGAGCTGCCGGGCTCTTCCTGGGGATGATGCGGGGTGGGCTCAAGGGTCCTGCAGGCTCCATCCCCTCCAGCCCAGCAGTGCAGCTGAGGTTGGCTCCACTCTGGCCCCTGGCTCTGGTCCCCCCTCTCCCGAGAAGTGTGTGGCCCTGACTGGGGTAGGGAGGCAGCCAGCACCAGGTATGGTGTAGCTGGGAGTTGGCAGGGGCTGGGAGGTGGCTGAGGCTGGCATAGCTGGGGCCAGAAGGTTGACAAGGCTGGTGCAGCTGGGGCCAGAAGGCAGCCAGGGCTTGGGCCGGTGTGGCTGGAGCCAGGAGGCAGCTCTGGCCAGTGCAGCAGCTGGGGCTCGTGTGGTCAGGGCGGGAAGGTGGCCAGGGTTGAGGCCAGGGCTGGGGCTGGGAAATGCCGCTCCCCCTCTTGGCCCTTTCCCCTCCCTGCCTCAGAGTTTCCCATGGGGCAGGTGGGCATGTATGCACATGCGCGTGTGCAATGCTCAGTCCCCCTAATTTTTTTTTCTTCCTCCACCTATGGTTACATAGCTTTTTAAATAGAAGTAATCTTTGGACTTCGGTCCAAAGCAGCATTCAAAGCCACAAATCCTATTTGGTTGCTGTATATAACTTGAAAATGAACAGTATGTTTCATTTTGTAGGAAATTAAAAGCCTCTGAGTAAAAGAGACCACATTGTGTCATTAATTTTAAGGCAGAACTCCCCATTGGGTGTGGCTAGATGTGCCCCTGACTGCACATTTGGTACTGTGCAAGTGCCTTTAGTACTTGCTTTAGTGTCTTGTGTAGATGTGCCCAGTGAGTACTATAACCTGATGCATGCCAATGAGGATAGTTAGATATATCAAATCTTTAACTGTAGTTATAGATATATTAGTGCCAGATTGGGGTGGGGCCTTTACTCTAATTAAAATGTTGCTGCAACATTTAGGGAAACAAAAAAAATTGCTATAAAAAGAATTTCTGTTACTTGTATGAATTTACACTAGTCCTGCTGGCATTAAATATTGGGTTCGTTAACCAAGGTTTAGCATTTAGAATGTAGCTCTTTGTAATGTTTGGGCCTCATGCACAGATCCAAGGTCTGTGTCAATATTTTGTGCAGGTCACAACATTGCCAAAAAGTTGCCTGCTTTGTTCTTATTTCCCAGTGTAAGCAGATTTTCCTTTCAGCAGCTTCTGCCCTGTTTATTTCTTTTTGCTCCCTCCAAACATTTTGCTGTATGTACTCAGAAAGTGAATTTGAAGTTTTGCACCCCGGAGATAACTAATTTACATTTTCCTCTTGCAATGCTTCCTTCCTTCCCTCCTTAATATTTTTTTGCAGGGAAGTAGGTTTTGCAAATGGAAATTACTGGTGGAATTCTTTTCATTTTCTTTTATTATACCCAGCAGCTATAAAATCTAAACTGCTAAAGATTAAGCATGCTGTAGCTTAAATGTTAATTTTATTTCTAAGGATATTATTTTATGAAAGAGTACATAATAAAAATCTCTTTGTGGTTTTTTTTTGGTCTTTTAAAATGTCACAGTGAAAATGTATTAATGCAGTTCCATAAAGTTATTGACACATTAATGCCCAGATTCAGCAAAGCACTTAGTTCCATCTTTAAGTCTGATTAAAACCAAAAGTTGAGCACAGGCTAAAATTGTTTCTCCACTGAGGCCTAAATAAAAAATACATAGGTAACATGCTAACAAGTGGCATCAGTGGACTCTGTGGATGAGGGGAGACCAGTGGATGTGGTATATGTTGACTTTAGCAAGCCTTTTGTTATGGTCTCCCACAACATTCTTGCAGGCAAGCTAAGGCAGTACAGGTTGGATGAAGTATAGGTTGGATGGGCTGTAAGGTGGTTAGAAACCTGGCTGGATCATTGGGCTCAGAGGGTAGTACTCAATGGTTCAATGTCTAGTTGGCAGTTGGTATCAAGTGGAACACCCCATAGGTCAGTTCTGGGGCCAGTTTTGTTTAAAATCTTCATCAATGACCTGGAAGATGGCATAAAGTATACCCTTAGCAAGTTTGCACATGACACCAAGCTGGAAGGAGTATTAGTTTCACTGGAGAGTAGGTTTCAGATTCACTGTGACCTAGACAAATTGGAAGATTGGACCAAAAGAAATCTCATGAGGCTCAATAAGGACAAGTGTAAAGTCCTGCACTTAGGACAGAACAATTCCATGCACTGGTACAGGCTTGGGACTAACTGGCTAAGGAGCAGCTCTGCAGAAAAGGACCTGGAGCTTATAGTGGATAATAAGATGAATATGAGCCAACACTGTGCCCTAGTCACCAAGAAGGCTAATGGCATACTGGGTTGCATTGGTAGGGTTGTTACCAGCAGATCAAGGGAAGTGTAGGGGTGGAGAAGCTCCCAAATCAGACCCCATAAGGGTCTTGTATGGCACATGAGGACAGTGCCAGTTTGCCAAGGGGCTGCCTGACTGGGTAAGCACTGACTTCTCCTAGGCAAAATTCTACCTAGACCTTCTATCAAGTCATGGCAGGAGAGTTCCTTGGGAGAATAAGGTGCTGTTCAGTGAGGGCAAGTGGAGGGAGGCTTAGGCCCCCAAGAGTCGGCATTGTTACAGTGATGCATGGGGCCAACAAGAAAGCACACATAATATGGAAAGGCAACCCCAGAAGCCCCTGCTGGATGCACCAGGGATGCAAGTCCAGGATTGGTTGATTCAGATCTTACAAGGACAGCAAAAACAAATGGATGAGCTCCTCTGGACAAGGGCTGTGGAGCAAGCCACCCATAATACCTTGTTTGGTCGGCAGCAAACTTTGAATGAGAAATTGGAAGTCAGTCATGGGGTTGTGACAGGGTTAGTAGAAGGGCTCAAAATGGACAAAGAAGATGACCCCAATGGACAAAGAAGATGACTGAATATTTAGAATCATTTAAGAGACTAGCCCTGGTGGTGTGGTAGCCTCAGGAGCTGGGAACCTTGTTGACAGGCTGAGCACCAGCTACTTACAGGCCCTCATCCCAGGAAAAGGCAGGCAACTATAAGAAACTGAAAGAAGTGATTCTGTATAGGATGGAAATCTCCTCTGAAAGTTATTGTATCTTGTTCCAGGCAAAGAAAGAAAGAGAGGAAAAATAACCACGTGTCTTGCTACAAACTTTAAGGGACATATTCCAAAAATGGATCACTCTAAAGACACACCCCTTAGCTGAAGTGATAGATACAATAATACTGGAACAATTCAGTGAGGACCTGGCAGAGGCCACACAGCAATGGGTCCAAAGGCACCAACTACAGTCCTCTGAGGAAGCCCTAAAGTTGGCAGAAGCCTTCATAGAGGTGGAGAAGGTCAGTGCCCCAGAGGAGAGGCCTAATTATCTCCCATTGGACAAGGGATGCAAGAGGTGCCATCAGGAGCATGGGAACCAAGACTGGGTGGATTATAAAAGAA
>NW_005842826.1:309315-316549 GCF_000455745.1 Alligator sinensis | reverse complement strand
GTAGGGAGTGAGGCCACTGAGCATGGACGTGCCCTCAGTTCTGGATGAGAAAGGACCACCACGGGTGAAAACAACTGCACCAAGCAAAGCAGTGGAAGATATGGGCAAACTGGAGCCTATGGACTGTACTTTCAGCTCCAATTCCAAGGGCTTCCTGCCTCATCCCATGGTATGGGTAGTCCTAGGGGATCAGGAATACCAGTCCATGATAGACACTGGGTGTATGCAAAGCCTTCTCAAGGCTTCATTGATCCCGGCAAAAATGGACTGATGAACTTCCCTAACCAGTATGGCGTGTTCAGGGAGAGAAGCAGGTATACTCAGGGCACAAGCTAAGCCTGATAATGTTCAAAAATATGAGAGAGTTACCAGTTGGATTGGTCCCCCAGCTTCCTTGTCCCATCATATTGGGCCGGGATTGGCAAGGCCGCAAAGTCATCTTTCAGAAAGCGACTGAGAACCAGAAACACCATGTCTCTGGAAAGAAAAGGGGGAAGGAATGGTCAGACAGGCAGACAATGATGAGGAGGAACCAGATGAATTAGATTTGGAGCAGGTGACTGAACAAGGGTGGTTCCAGACTGAGGCAGAGGAAGAAATCTTCTGAAATGTCTATGAAAACATCATAGTCCAGTGGAATGATGAGAACCTCAAGCTGGAGATGGTGACCCAGTGCTGACAATTTGAGGTTAGAGAGGACTTTTTGAAGAGGGTGGTAAGTAGGAAAAGAGAGGATGAGGAAAATGTCCAATTGATGGTTCCATGGGGATACAGAAGGGACTTAATACATATAGCTCATTCCCTGCCTACTGGTGGTCATTTGGGTCAGGATAAGAAGACGGCATGTCTATTAAAAAGATTCTTCTGGCCAGGCATCTATAAAGGAGTAGAGAGGTTTTGTGAGGCCTGCCCCATTTGTTAGGAGGTCTCTCGGGTACTCTTGAAGTGATCCCCTTTAATGCCAATCCCCACAATAGGAAAATCTTTTGACTGCATCACTATGGATGTAGCTGGCCCATTTCCCAAGTGCAGTTCTGGGTATCAGTTCATTCTAGTCAACATGGACTATGCCACTCGGTTTCTGGATGCCATACCCTGCAGTCAGTGACTGCCCCTAAGATTGCCACAGAACTATTGAAATGGTTGGCCCAAATGGGACTACCCAAAGAAATTATAATGGAGCAGGGGATGAACTTTATGTTGGGCATCTTAAAGGGCCTCTGTAAAACCCTGCAAATTAGCCACTTGAGAATGACCGTGTATTACCACAAGTTGATGGGCTGGTGGAGCATTTTAATAAAACCTTGAAGGAGATACTCCAGGCCACCATACAAGGAAACCCCAAAGACTGGGATCAACTGCTGGCACCTTTGTTGTTCACAGTCCAAGGAAGCATGCCAGGCATCAGTGGAATTCTCCCCCTTCAAGTTGGTTTATGGGTACCAACCTTGTGGCTTGCTAGATGTGGTCTGATAAGGTTGGGAGAGACAAGGAGCCACCACAACAACCCTCCCAAGTCATCTCCTGAGGCTTCCAGAACAACTTTACTCCATGCAGGAAATTGCCCAGGAGAACATAGGAGAGGGGCACAAGCATGACAGAAAAAGATTTATAAAGAAAGGACCATGAAGAGGGAATTTAATCCTGGGGAGAAGGTATTGCTTCTATTACTAAGTAACAACAGCAAACTACTGGCCCAATAGCAAGGGCTGTATGAGGTATTGCAAAGGGTAGGTCTTGTTGAAGATGACATAGTGAGACTGGGACAGGTGAGAGTGACAAGTAAACCTTTTAAAGGAATGGAAGAAACAGGAGGGTTGGTTGATGACCCTTGACCCTGATCTTTGGGAACTAGGTCTTTCTTCCCTTTATAGAACATTCACACAGCATAGAGACTGCAACCCCAGGGATGGCAAAACATCTAACAACTGATTTGACTTATAGAAGAGTTTTGTGATGTCTTCCAAGAGGAACCCGGGTTGACCCAGGGTGAGGTCCACCACATATATTCACCCCTAGGAACACTGGAGACACCTACTCCAAGGATTTCAGGATAAAGTGAAAAAAAGAGATTGAGCACATATTAGCTAAGGGGATCAGAGTATCATGTAGCCAGTGTAGAATCCCCCTAGTTATTGTCTACAAGCTGGATGGCTCCCTAAGGCTGTGTGTGGACTTCCAAAAAGTGAATGTGGTGGCCAAGTTTGATGCTTTTCCCATGCCACAGGCAGAGGAAATGGTAGAATGCATCAGTCTGTCCCAATACATCACGATGCTTGACATGATCAAAAGGTATTGGCAGATACCAATGGATCACAAAGATCAGGAAAAGACAGTGTTTGGCTCACCATGGGGTATCTCCAAGTTCCAGGGGAGGCCTTTTGGATTCCATGTGCCACCACTATCTTTCAGTGCCTAATGGACAAGATATCAAATCCACACTAGGGATACACAACAGCTTACATAGACAATGCTATCATCTTTTCACCTAGCTAGCCCCAGCATCTGAGAGACCTTAGAGCCATATTTCAGGATCTTAGGAAATTGGGTTTGACAGCCAACCCAAAGAAATGCCAACTAAGTCAGAAACAGACTAAGGATTTAGGCTTCAGGATTCAACCACTGCTGGATAAGGTGGAATCTTTACGAAGTTATTTTAGACCCAGAACCAAGAGGCAGGTTAGGTCCTTTGTGTGCCTGGCCAATTATTATCAGAGGTTTATTCCCCACTTTTCAGAGATGGTGCTCCCTCTCAATGATTTAATCAAAGGGACTTGAGGGCAAGAGATAAGATGGATGGAATGTGCCAAAGGGGCATTCAAAAGTGTCAAGGACGCCCTGTGTGAGGAATGTATACTACACACACCTGATTTCAATCAACCACTAATATTAGAGACTGATGCCTCCAGGATGGCCCTGGGAGCTGTGCTAACCCAGAAGGTTAATGGAGATAATAGGCCAGTCGCCTACACCAGTCGTCAAATTTTGGATCATGAAACACGGCACACCACCATGGAATAAGAATGTCTAGCCATCAAATGAGGGGTAGAACTTTTTCAATATTATTTGTTAGTCCAGGAATTTACACTTATTATCAAGGATCCTGATTTTTTCTGATTTAAAAAAAAAACCCCAATTTTGTAAACACAGCTAATATTTAGATATATATCTAGTGGCGTTTCATTTTAATCACTGAAAAATGTGAATTTGGGGCTACTTTTTTTAACCGAAAATTGGGGACTTTTTTAAGTCAAAGAAAAACAGGATTCCTGCTTATTATGGACCCTACACCCCTTAAGTGGTTACAGTTTAACAAAGCTGATAATGTCCAAATCATGCACTGGCCTTAGCCTTAAAGCCTTCCCATTTAAAGACTGAGTACTGACCAGGGAAGAAAAACATCATCCATTGGTGGAGGAAAACAGGCTTGGCCTTACCAAGGTGGGTAGGATCGAGACAACCACCACCAAATAGAAGTGGTGGATGGTGGTCATGGTGGCTAGAGACTTCCTTCTGCCTGGGACAGAGAGAGCCATCTGCTGGCCTGACCTGTTGTCTTGGGAGGTCTGCTGCTTGCCCAGAGCCCAGATTCAAGATATAATGGGGGGATTAACATCTATGAATCTATGAATCTATGATTATTAAGGTTCATCCGGCCCTCCGACTACTACTCCATGCTACTCATCCATGTGGGCACCAATGATACTGCCAGGGGAGACCCTGAGTATATCAGAAGTGACTGCAGGGCTCTGGGTGCAAGGGTGAGGGGTGAGGGGCTCAGCTGTGTTCTTGTCGATCCTTCCAGTCAAGGGAAAGGGCCCAGAAGAAGCAGGTGCATCCTGCAGTTCAGCACCTGGCTGTGCACGTGGTGTCACCAGCAGGGATTTGGCTTCTTCAACCATTGGTCTCATGCTGGCTATCTGGTCTTCCACATATCTGTCCCCATGCTGCTTGGTCTGGACAGGTGCCTGCAGTGCCCAGTGCAGTGGCTGAGCACAGGACTGGCAGCTGCATGGCAGAGGCAATGTCCTACAGCACCTGTGAGTTTATGGCAGGCTGCTGAGGGTGAGCTGTGGGCAGGTGGAGCTGGCCTCAGCATCCAGAAGCTGCCTGCAGCTTATCCTGGGGCCTGGCAGGCCTGGCTGGAGACTGCAGCAGCCTGTAGGCCTGGACAGCATGTGCCTGGCAGGCACATTACAGTGTAGTGCCAGTCAATGATGCTGGGGTGCAGGCAAGCTAAGGCAGGTGGCCTGTGGCCTGCCCAGGGGGACACTAGGGCCTGTAGTGGCCTCAGGCTCCCTGCTGGTATTCCCCAGGGCTCTGAGTTCCTGAAAGCTTTTAAAGGCCTTAGGCAAGGGCTGCCATAGAAGCAGCCCAGTCCTGGGGCAGGAGAGACTCCCAGCTTGGAGCCCTGGGGCTAGCCTCAGGCTGGCTCTCTAGTAGCAACACTGACCTAGGAACACACTTGCTCCCAGGTTGGGTCTACACATGTGTAACTGCACAGTAACTAATTGTGTATAAATTTGATACCTACCTTTGCAGGTATCAAATTTACTCACGATTAGGAGTTTTTACTGCGCATTAAGTGTGCGCATGTGTAGATGCGTACGCTTACTTAACAGTAAACTATGTACTGTGCAGTTAGGTGTCTCGTGTAAATGTGTCCAGTATAGACATACTTATAGTTAGACTGCTCTGCTACAGTTTAGTGAAAACTATTAAAAATACTACACGTTTTAGCACTAGCTAATGTCAAAAGAAGAGAAATTATTTGACTTTCTTCTTTTTCACCAGAACCTATTTTTTATAGGAGTGGAATGAAGTGCTGTTTAATCTGTCTCCAGATAACTGCCATATTCCTGGATGACTGGAGCATTTCAAGTTAGGTAGAACTTTTAATTGCTTCATCCTTCTGCTATTTTCTGACTTCTTTTTGTTTCTGATACCATGTGTTCAGAAACCACTTACCACTGAGTCTGACAAAGTTCTGTTTCATTCCATGACAGAGAGCTTCTAGATGATAAGCACTGCATAACATAAGCTTCTGAACAACATAATCACCATTCTTCACCCTTGTGAGAGCCATTTAAAGATACAGGTCTCTTAGGACTGTGACTCCTATGATCTCCATCGTCACCATTGCCTAGGGGATCTCCTTAATGTTACCACCCCTGGTTGAGGCCAATGGACAATTCAGGGTTTGGTTGGCCGTGAACCAAGTCTGAATTGGAATAGTTGGGTGTACCCGTACAACCAGCAAAGCAGTGCAGACCCTTAGGATTTACCCTTAGGATTTACAACTAGAACTGCTAACATTAATGATTTTTCAGTTCACTAACAATTCAGAAAAATAAAAAAATTAATGATTCATATGTATGCAAAATAGAAACTTGTAACATTTGTGGTGAAAAAAGTTTAAAAAAAGAATATGGGATAAATGAGACTTTCCATTTGATCTTAAAAGTTTAATTTCAGTTGTGAGCCTTTACAAGGTTTGGCAAATTTTAAAAAATGAAGTAAATATTGAAAATTACAACATTGTGTTCAGTGAATCCATCCAATTCATACTGGTGGTCCACAGAGAATGGGTTGGTAACGTGGTGCAGAATACATTTCTCATTTCTAGCTGTTAAACTGCATTAAAATACATTGTAAAATATGTGAATCAGTACTAGAATAAATATCAAATGGATAATTTAATCCTTTCTTCAGAAATGTCAGCCCAGCATCAGGAAGTTACTCTGTTACAAAACCTGATTTTTAGTTAGGCAAAGTAAAAGGCAGAGAGTAAAGAGTTTTGATACTTGTCACAGCTTCTTTCAGTAGACCCTTGCATAATCAAATGAACACAATAGACTTTCTTCAAAGTCTATGAATTGCACATTAAGAAACAAAGAACTTGTTAGACTAGGTGAAACAGCTAGAATTGGTGATTTCTTCCATAACACCATTAGTGACTAACAAATATGCAATTAAAGACCCCATTAGCAGAAACTGCTATCCAGATACAAAATATCAATAGATAGCTTCTAAAGAGGATGTTGATAGCAAACTGTGGGTATATAGTTTTAGAATGCTATGAATATTTGTTGGCCGGTAAAGCCCTTTCTACAATAACCTAGAGATAACAGGTATATCTAATAATACTTTTTCAGAATAGTTACGGTTAGAATATTTAGAATAGTTAGAATAGAACAGTTTTATTCTGACTTCTGAAATCATCAATATATGTGATGGTTTTTACTGGACTAATGGTTTATAGTTCTATGTATTGTGCCACTGAGGTAAAGTTAAATTACTTTCAAAGTATATCAATACTCACTCAAAGTATATGGAAGGTAAAATCTTGTTCCACACCAAGATCTTGCCAGAAATAAACCTAATAGCACTAATGGCTAAATGTTTGCTATCTTTACTCAGAGGTATAACTGATGTAAGGAAAAGAAAAGCAGGAAATTACCCCTCAAATATAAAACAAAACCTGCTTTTTAAATACAGTTGAATGTCTAGATTCTGCTATCTTTGCTCATGAAGAGTGACTTCTTACACTGAGAGTATCTACATGTGCATTTGCTGCAGCATCAGTTTACTCAAAAGTACTCATGAGTAAACAGTTCTGGGGAGGCATCTACATGTGCAAGGAAGTGGGAGCAGATTTACTACCAATCTGCTTCTGCTTCCTGGGACCCTGCAGTGGGCTCCTGCCACCACCAGGGGAGCTCCAGGCTTAGACTGCAGCTGCCAGCACCTGGCAGCCCTCCTGAAAAGAGAACCCTTCTCAATGCTCTCTGGCAAGCCATTTCTTTGACCAGGAGCAGCACGTGCAGCACAGAGACAGCACACAGCAGCAATCTCCTCAATGCCTCTGCCTCCTCGCACCATGGCTGCTCCTACTTCTGCCCCTGGCAGCAACAACAAGTGCCCTGTGCACTTGCTGGCTGCCTCGCTGTTCCTGCTGGCCTGCAATGTTGACTGCCACCTGGCCTATGGCTCTCTTACCCCTCTGGGCTCCCCCAGGTGCAGCAACCACCTGCCTGCCCCCACACACTGTCCCAGGGCCGCTGCCATGAACCTGCTGCTTTGACCCTGTCCATCTGGCTGGACCCCACCAGGGATGCTGACGACAGACTTCAAGATGCCACCAGCAGGGCTGCCCTTGCCCTCTTGGGCCTGCAGCCCCACCACCTCTGGGCCTGCCAGACTAGACAGGACTGGTGGGGGCACATCATTTGGC
>NW_005842826.1:306567-309284 GCF_000455745.1 Alligator sinensis | reverse complement strand
CATTCCTGGGACAATAAGCAGTGGCTGAAGGCCTTCTGCATGACCCAGACCACCTTCTGGGATCTCCTGGAGCAGCTCTAGGTACACCTGGAGTGACAGGAAACCACCATGTGGCTGCTCCTACCCATGGACACCTGGCTATCCCTCAACCTGCTCAAGCTGGTCATGCTCACCAGCCTGCACTACGTTGGCCACCTATTTGTCCTAGGCAAAGTCACCACTGGTGAGGCCATCTGGGAAGTGTACAGGACCCTCCACAATGTGCTGGTGGACACCAGGCTCCGCATGTATGATCCCCTGGTGGTGGTGGGGATCCATGCCCTGCAATTCCCCCAGTGTGCTGGGGCCCTGGACAGGACCCACCCACATCCCTGTCACCTGCCTGCCCCATGGAGACTGGTCCTAGTACAGTTGGAGGGGCTTGCACTCTGTGGTGCTCCAGACCATTGTGGACCACTGCAGGACCTTAACACATGTGTGCACTGGCTGCCTAGGTGGGCAGCTCCCACAACGCCTGCATCTTCCAGAACTTTGGCCATCTGGGCCTGGTGGAGAGTGTGCAATTCATGCCAGGGGTGCTGGATCTGCAGCTGGGCACCATGGGCACCACCCCTCCTCATCAGGGACCCTGCTGATACTCTCCTTCCCTGGCTCATGTAGCCCTACACTGGCCACCGGGACCCTCACCAGGCCCACTTTAAGTGCTGCATGGGATGGACCTATGCCTTGGTGAACTGCACCTTTGGCCGTTTCAAGGGCTGCCAGCGCACCTTCATCATGTGCCTCAATTCGCTGAGAAGAACCTACCTTTGGTCATCATCACAACCTGTGCACTACTGTGAGGCCTGGGAAGAGCTCTTAGATGAAGCCCAGGTGGGGGAGGCATGGCTCATGGATGAGGGTTTGCATTGAGCGTACCATCTGTGGCAGCTGCAGCAGTAGTGGCCACCCTCTGCCGAGGCCCCAGGAGCGCTGTGTACCTGCTAGTGGGGGCCAGGGCACCAGGTACGGGAGGTGCTCGCTGACTGCCTCCTCCAGTTCTCCCCACTCTAGCCCACCTAAAACCCCGCCCATGCCCTCCCATCCCCCTGTGCATTCCCAGCATCATGCTCACTGCAGACATGTCTCACAAGAACAAGATTTTATTCTCTTCACATCAACCAGAGCCCCCCACCCAGTGTCCTCCTCTGTCTACCCCCCGCCCCACCGCCACTTCCAACCTTGATGGCTTGCCAGAATAAAAGGGGCACACTTTCGGACAAAAGCTGCCAAACTGAGTCCCTTTAAATCTATTCTTTTTTTTTCTTTTTTTGTTAATGGCTCATTGTAAGACTTGGTTATTATAATCAGGGATCCTGGTTTTCTCTGATAAAAAAATCCCCATTTTTAGATTAAAAAAGTAACCCAAAATCCACATTTTCTCATGTTTAAAATGAAATGCCACTAATATATATACAGTAGTGTTTCATTTTAATCATGCAAAAATGTGGATCTTGGATTACTTTTTTTGTAATGCAAGATCTCATGTTCATAAGTGTGCAGAGTAGGGTCCATGTAGGTGGGCTTGAAGGGCTGCAAGGGGGCATGTAGAGTAGGGTCTGTGTGACCCAAAAGACCATGCAGAGGCTGGCCTCAACAGTTCAGTGTTGGAGGCCCTAGTGAAAGGGGCATAAGTTGGAGGCCTTAGTGAGAGGGCCAGAGGCCCAGGCACATACGAGGACACCCGAGGCAGAGCTTTTACTTTGGGTGCCAGCTGCAAGGCGTGGGACACCATGGGTTGCCATCTGCGAGGCATAGGGGAGCTCAGAGCTGTGTATAATGCCCTTGGCATCATGGCATAAAATGGGCAGCCTCCCGCATTATTACATCCTTTTTATACATCAAGTCATGACAGAAGAGACAGGGCAGACTGTCCTAGACAGGTGAACAGGCCAACCTTGGGACTGACCTCTTGACTTCCCCTGTCACACTCTTCATCGGTCTCTTTCTCCATCGGTCTTACTCTCTGTCCATCTCACTCTCTGCCCACCTTGCTCAACAGTCAACAGTGTGTTCTTGTTGCAAAAAAAGACAACAGCATACTAATTTATATTAACAGGAGGTTCTCCTGCAAATCAAGGGAAGTGATTCTTTCACCCTGTTCAGCACTAGTGAGGCTTCACATGGAATACTGTGTCTGGTTTTGGGCTCCTCACATCAAGAAAGTTACATATTAGAATTCAGTCAAGAGTGAGAAAAAATATTAGAGGCCTTGGAAACATGAGTTATGAGGAAAGTAGGTCTGTCAAATGATTAAAAAATGTGATTGTGACTAGTTGCGCAATAAAAAAAATGAGTCACAATTAATTGTGATTTTAATTGCACAGCTAAAAACTCAAAAGTATGCACAAAAAACTGAAATTATGCAAAATTATGCAGGTACTTTGTATGGTTAAGGGGTAGGTTTGGGGGTGTGTGGGGATTTGTGAAGGTGTGGAGGGCTGTGGGTGTGTGTGGGGTTTGGAGCCTGGGAAGGGGGCGGGGGGGTTCCCACATGTCCTAGCAGGATGGGGATACTGTGGGTCAGGAGTGCGGGGCAGCAACAGGGCTGGGGAGGCCTGTGGCTTGGGAATGAGAGTCAGACACACACACAGACACAAATGCACAGACACACACAGACACTACCCAGTAGGTAAGACTGTGGAGAAGAAGGGTATGGAAGTGGGGAAAGAGGGGGG
>NW_005842826.1:301053-306536 GCF_000455745.1 Alligator sinensis | reverse complement strand
GGGGGGGCAGATCGAGACCCCCATGGTGAAGTAGTGAGTCAGGGGCTGGGGTGAATGGGGCTCTGGGGCCAAGGTGGGTCATGGGATGGAGCCACGGGCAGTTTGTCCAGGTGCAGAGGGGGTGGGTGCAGCTCCTGCCACTGAATGCACCCCCAGGGGAAGCACGGGGGGCATGTGACCCCTGGGTTTATGCATGAGGAGGAGATGGGCTGTGGGTTTGGGGTTCTGCACCCTGCTGTTGTTGCCCTGGGAGCTGTGCAACACCATGATGTGCCTCCCTCCACTGGGCAGGTAGGGTCACCCAGCACGGCCAGTATGTGGCGCCCGGGGCACAGGCAGCAGGGTACAGAGAGCCCCAGCTCACAGACTGCAGCCCACCTCCACCTTGTACACAAATCTAGGGAGTACATGCCCCCTGTGCCTCCCCTGGGGGTGCATTCAGTGGTGGAAGATGTGCCTTCTCCCCCAACGCCCTCTGGAAGAGCTGCCATGGCTCTGTCCCATGACCAATCCCAGCCCTGGGTCCCCATTTACCCTAGCTCTTTCCCCTGCCTCACTCCCTCCTTCAATGTGGGGGCCTCGATCTGCCCCCCTATCCCCCTTCTCCTCCACCCACTTACCTGCTGGGCGGTGCTCTATACACTGCTGGGCTGCATTCCTGGCAGCGTGCAGGATGTGGCTGCTTGTCTGTGTCTGTGCATGTCCTTCCCCACCTAGAGTTGTAAAAGAAGAGTGGGCACCAGAGATACAGAAGCACAAGGAAAGAATTGTATGGTACCCACAGTTGGGACCCAGGTGCCAGAAGTTGGGGAAAGAACAACTGGAACAATTTGCTAGGGAATTTAAGGATATATTCACAGAAGTGCCAGGCAAAGCATGAGGAATTTGCCACCAAATTAGGACCAGCCCTGGCCAGATAGTGAGGGAACACTGGCAACGGTTGCCACAGGCCCTGTAGATACTAGTGCAATGTGAAATAGGGCAAATGCTGAACCAGGACAACGCTGAAGAATCCCAAAGTCCGTGGAGGAGTCCTTTGGTGGTAGTACCAAAACCTGATGGGGCATCTGACTCTGTATCAGTTTCAGAAAGATGAAGTACATTTCATCTTTTGATGTTTTCCTGATGCCAAACATCGAAGAAATGCTGGAAAAGATAGGGCAAGCTGACTTTATCTAAACGTTAGAATGGACAAAAGTATACTGGTTTCGATTACCTCTGGTTGAAAGTTACTTAGCCTGGAGAGAAGACTGAGGTACAGGACTTGACTACATGTTTCAAATACTAGAAGAAACGTTATAAAGAGGACGGAGATAGACTATTCTCTGTGGCTGTGGAGAACAGGAGCAATGGATTCAAGCTGCAGCAGAATAAATTTAAATTGGAGATTAGGAAGAACTTTTTCACTATGAAGATGGTTAAGCAATGGAACAGGCTACCTGGGGAGGTTTTGGAATGTCCATTCCAGGAAATTTTCACAACCAGATTAGGCAGACATTTGCCTGGGATGGTGTAGTTAGGAATGATCATGTCTTGAGTAGAGGCTTGGACTAGATGACTTTATGACAGAGTTGGGAAAAATACAACCCATGGGCCAGATCCTGTCCACAGTCAGACTTCATTTCCTGGCAGCGAGGTAAAACAGAGGTAATGACTTATTGAAACATACACTTTATAGATTAAACTATTTTTTTCAAAATATAAAATATGCCTGAAAGTATATTTTTAAAGGTAGCCCAGGAAAGAGTCCTTGTTATCCATCTGAGAGAATTCCCACATCTTTTCTGCTGTTTTTATTACCATTGGCATTATATTAATCACCAAATCTGCTGCATTCACTTCATTTCTCCCATTGTGGGTAAAAGAGCAATACTACATGCCTTAAGTTAATTAGAGCATAATTCCCAAAGCAACATGCATATGCACTGGCATTAAAATGAATACTTTATACTGATTGACTGATTTTAATGCTGCTTTATGATTTACCATCTGTCAAAAACAAAAACTATTAGACTATGTATTCTGTTTTTTCCCTGCTCTGTTGGATAATGCTTGCTGGTGTAATAAATGACTTTAACAGGCAGACTCAAAATGTCACCTTTTCTGGTTAAAAAGTTGAACCACATAGGCACTCGAAACTGCTGAATGCCTCGTGAATAGTCCTGAGCACCATAACCACTGGGTAATGAGGGTCTTTGCATCTTGCAGCTTTCAGCCTTTCTAAATACATTTACATCATGTCTTTGAATCTATGAAAAACTAGCATCAGTTTTCAATTTTAGAGGTGGCATTCATTTTCCTTGAGTGAAAAACATTGATCAGAATCCTTACATAAACAGGGTGTATTTAATACTCATGAAAACAGTCTGCAATAAAACTATTTTGAGCTTTCTTATAGATGATCTGGCCTGCGGATTAGTGCAGGTTCACACAGCTGCACAGTGAATAGAAATATTTCACAGCTTAATAAATGGGGCAGCTGGCATTTTGATTAATCTCAGAGCGATTTCACTGAGAGTCAATAAAGTGTAGTGCTCATTTTGAACAAAAGAGTACAGTTGATGGGACATCATCATCAAGGTCAGCTTTTATCAGCCCAAATTTGAATGAATTTCTCTGAAAATCTTACCTTGTCTCAAAGTGTCTATTTCTCTTTCACCTATCCCTCTTTTGTTTGCAAATCCAGAAACAGATATTCAGTGGAAGGAAAGAGAACTTTCCTTTGATTTCTGGAAGGAATGACTATCTTCTGGATATTAAGTAAAAATATTCCATGAGCATCCAGCTGTTCTAGAATTACAGTAATACCGCTATAATTCCAGAACAGGTGAGTGTTCATGAAATATTTCATATTCTGAGATCCAGTGGTACACTGGTGGCAGACACACCATCAAAACTGCTTTTAACCTAATATTCATTACTGTCTAGAGTTTCCTCCATTCCTTTTCATGATATTTGACCTCAGTGGTCTCTAGAACAAGCTTGCAGTTTGCATCATGATTTTTACTTTCTAGTTTTGCCCATAAAGATGTCTCTGTCTTCCCCTACTTTATTTCTACAACAACTGTATCAGCTTCTTTTCCTTGATGTTGCTTGAAAATCTGGAAAAAATCGGGACTTCTTCCAGACAAACTTCAGTGGAATTTTTTTTTACATATAGTCATATAGGCATCATGCTTCCATCAGTAAAAAAAGTCACCTTATGGTAGTGTCTGCATCTATTCAAGCAAAAACTGGTTTAAAGTAATAAACCTGATGCTGAGCCAAATAGGTGTATGTTGACATACACTTGACTAATTTAGCAAGCAGACAAAGCACTCCTCAGATGGATAAACAGGTATTAGTGTTAGTTCTACATCCAAGAATGCAACATACAGGTGCCAGTCCAAGGTGTCCATTGGTTTAAAGAATGGGTTTAGTGAAGAATGCACCATCAGTGAGGTATATGATTTGGTTGGCTATGTCTACATGAGTATAGGCAGAATTCAATTGCATCTAGTGGATGACAGAATTGCAGCTTGCAACCAAGCCTGAGTTACCTGACTAAAGTATAGGGATGATTCTGTTAGCTGCTCTGGGCATGTAAATACCTCCATTGTAGAAACAGGGAGAGGTGTCTGTGTGTCTCCTGGGGATGGTCCAGTTCCTATAATGGGGAGCATTTATATCACTTATATACCCAGAGTGGGTAACAGAATTACTCCTATACTTTAGGCAGGTAATCAGAGTTGGTCCTGCCCTACCATTCCCATGAAATAAATCAATATCAACATATCACTATTTATATGAGGAAAACATTGTATTGTAAATTTCTGATTAACTCTGTTGAGTTGATCAGTCTTTGGGGCATGTACCATAAACCTGTGTGTTTCAGAGTGTGTTGCCAACTCCATGCCCAGGGAAAATGAAAAGGATTAATCGCAAGGCTAGCCATCAAATGGCAAAAAATTCTCACTGGTAAAAGAAATGGTCTAGTCTGCCATTCCAGCAAAGAGAGGCTTGGGGCTGGTCTTTACCCTATGCTTTTATGTCAGTGTGGGAAGGATGGCAAGCGACAGACTTGACTATACTGCACCCACAAATTCTTTAAAGTGTTCTTTTTTTTCTCAGTTCTCCAGAATAACCTCTTTCTTGATTGTGTACAGCTTGAACCACCAATAATTTATCCCTAAGCTGATCTTGTCCAAGGATTGGGCCATTTTAGTGTTGCTGATAAGGTCCTGTAGACATTATAGTAAACGTGGTTCTTTAGGAGGGGAAGTTTACTACAGAGTGGCTGTGTCTATTTGTGCAGCAGACTGCACAGTTATCACTGCACAGTACAGTTGCCACGTGGTTTTTGCTCAAAGTTACTAAGCAATAGGAATGAGCTACCGTGCAGTAGGTTGTTACTACCATGCAGTATCTACCGTGTAGTTTATGCACCACATAGTTAGTGCCCAGCAGTGGTGTACCATGGGTCTCTGGCACCTGGGGGCCAATGCCTGCATTTGCACTGTTGAGCCCCAGCTCAAGTCTGGGATCGTGCCCGGTATGCAAAGGCCAATAAAGATACCAGGGGTGAAAGTATAAAGAAGATTTATTGCTAGCAATAAAAGGTGCAAGCAGAATAATTTCACATAACAAGCACACAGATCACTATTTCTAAGCATCTTTTATACAGGAGTTTTTGAACCTTCATAAGCATCCTTGTTTGCTAATTGGTTATAAAGGAGTGATGCAAGGAGTTCTTCACTGAGCATGTCTCTATAGCTGTGTTTTAGCCATGTATCTCATTTACATACATGTGTGTTTCATTAGCATACTTTTTCCCCACCTAGGGGCGTGATTTTTAGTATTTTAATGAGCCCTTTAACCCAGTACTTAGCTTCTTGCTTTTGTTTTCAAGCCCCCTTTATCTAGGACTGTCTCCTCCTTATCATCGCAGATGGGCATTCGTCTCATAACATTCTCTTCTGCTTCGTCTCCGGGTAGTGCTTCCTAGGTCACTCCTTACATTCCCCGCTTTGGAGCATTTTTAATTATTATTATGAGTGCTCCATATAATTTGGTTTAACACAAATCTAGTAACATCAGCTTTCTTTGTTTGTAAAATCATTTGATTTACCTTGGTTCAATTTAAGGCAATTATTAGTACAATTAACCATTAGGAAACATTCGGAAGCATTAGCTGTTGCCTGAACCCGTACAGAAAACATGTTTCTGCTTTTATCTTTTACAATAGTTCCCCAATTATATATATTCTGATATGTACTTTCCTTATCTATACCTTTCAGCATAGTATAATTTTGTAAAATTTTCAAAGGGGTTGGTACTGTGATTAAGCATGAGGTAAAAACCAGGTGAGCATTGATCCCTCCCGCTAAGCAGAAGTCCATTCTATTTAAAATTTCCCGGGCCAGATAAATCCAGACATTTTCCTGAGGGTCAAATTTTTGTTGTAAAAGGTTTTCCCCTCCTATGAGAAGGAGTGGACAGATCAG